>NC_142025.1:55235933-55401715 GCF_049901735.1 Notechis scutatus | reverse complement strand
GTGTCAGAATGGTCAAACAATGGCACCTTCAAATCTCAACAAATAAATGCTCTGTTTTACATATTGACAAAAAAAAATCAGAAAATAAAATACAGGCTGAATAGTCAAGACCTTGTTAATGATCCAAACTCTGTCAAGGATCTTGGAGTACTCATCTCTAAAGATCTGATGCTAGAGCCCATAACTACATAGCTGCAGGCATTAGAGTTGTTAGCCTAATCTTACGCATAGCCTTTTCTCTGTGTAGACATACACTAATAACTTCGACATACAAAAAACATTTGCTAGACCAATACTCAAATACAGCTAATCAGTCTGGAACCCATTATGTATCTGATATTAACACAGTAGAGAAAAGTCCAGAAATATTTCACAAGAAGAGTTCTCCTCCTCTCTACCGTCGCAGAATACCTTATGCCACCAGACTCAAATTCTAGACCTAGAAAACCTAGAACTGTCTTGCCTTGGAGTCCGATCTAAGTATAGTATATAAAATGATACATTGCAATGTCCTACCTGTCAATGAATACTTCAGCTTCAACCATAACAATAGAAGAGCAAACAATAGATACAAACTCAAGGTTAATGCACCAAACTTGATTGCAGGAAATACGACTTCAGCAACAGAGTGATCAATGTCTGGAATACTCTACCTGACTCTGTGGTTTCTTCCCTGAACCCAAAAACTTTAACCTTAGACTTTCTACTTATTGGCCTGCGCCTCTTTCCTAAGAGGGTTCCCTGTAGGGGGTGTGTATAGCGCCACGGTAGGTCCCTGTCCTATTGTTTCTTTTATTTTTCTTATAACTATGTTTTTACTTATACCTATTATCTTGTAAAAAGCAATTGACAAACGAAATAAAATAAATAAAATAAATAAAAACATACTATTACAAGAAAAGAGAAATTGGGCAAAGTTGCTGAACTGAAAATGAGGGCAAAGATAAAATGAAGATATTACCTAAAAATCTTACTGTGAGACAGAGAGGAGGAATTAGAAGAGAAATTGGGGATCTCAGCTGGCTAAAAAAAGTGAAATATCTTGGAGTATGGCTGACAAGCTATTACAACAAATACAAAAGATTTGGACAATTGGAAGAAAACCACAGCTGTCACTTTCAGGAAGAATAGCCACCATTAAAATGAATATACTGTCTGCTTTCTCTTTAAACAATTCCAATAAAATTAGAATTTTTTGAAGAACTAAAATAAAACAATAATAAAAATTAATTTGGTTGAGGGAAGAAATCCTGAATAAATTGAAACTTTTGCAAGACAGTAGAAGAAACAAGGTCTCCTGGATTGGAAACTTTATTATCAGGCAGCAGCCATGATGTGGCTTAAGGATTATTTGGGTAAAAAACTTTAAATAATAAAAAGTGTTAATAATAGAGGGACATATTTGCAGATTGGATGGTACACATATCATTTGGAAGGGGAAAATTGCATTCATACTTTCTTCAGACACCAAGTTAGGGACACTCTTGCTAGATGTTTGGGTGGAAAAAATCAAGATAAACATTATTATTGAAATCATTGAAAATTCCATCATGGTTATCAACTATGGAGGCAATGGATATATTCTAATGTCTTAGACTTAAATAAAATATGTTAGATATAAGAATTATTAGATGAGCAAGAGAACTAAAATCAAACCAAGAATTGAAGGTACAAGGAATAGAGATAGATTGGTGGTCATATCTACAAATCCAAAAAAGGTATAAGAAGCGATATAGAGCAATACAAAGATCAGCAGGAATTAGATAAAATATTACAGGGCAGAGGAAAGAATAATTACTAAAATGTATAACTATCTCTTAAGATTTCAAATGGAAGAAGAAAAGAGTAAAGGAGACCATGATAATCTGGACAAAAAAAATCAGATATAGCATTAATTTGGAAGATTGGGAACAATTATGGAAAATAAACTACAAATTAACAATATTAACAGCCTATAAAGAAAACTTGTATAAAATGTTCTATAGCTGGCACTTACCTCCAGCAAGATTGGCTAAAATGTTTCCCCAATACATCAAATTTTTGGAAGTGTGGTCATGAACAGGGAACTTTTTTTCCATATGTGGTGGACTACCTAAAAGCTAAGAAATATTGGCTCAAAAAATTAAAAGGCCATATTACAAAACATAAAATTGAATTGAAACCAGAGGATATTTTTATTGGATATATTAAGATATAAAATTAGCAAAAAATCTAATATATCATACTCCATATAATAACTGTGGCAAGGATTGCCTTTGCCCAGAACTGGAAATATGATAATAATCCTTCTGACACCATGATAATAAAAAAGGTTTTAGGGTGTGAAGTGATGGATAGGTTATCAATGGAATTGAAAGAGAGAGAGGAAGTTGCAGTACCATGCGGTAATCTGGAACCTATGGTATAACTGGTTAGAAGGTAAATGGAAAGTAGACAGATGGAAGAAAGGTAGGAGCTATGGTAATATATAATGATGTAAATAATTACATTAATAACCATGAATGTATATATGAGTATATTAAACTGAATGTAGGAATAACTGTAATTATACTTAGTAATAACCTACACATTTAGAAATACGTCTGATGTGAGTGAACACCATACAAAGACATACTGTAATAAATGGAAATGTGTTTTTAATTGTGAAAATATGTTCAATAAAGTATTATTAAAAAAGAAAAAAAATTCTCCCCTTATTTCCAGGTTGAATCTCTCCTTGTTCAATTTCCATCCATTATTCTTTGTATCTGCCTTCAGATGCTTTGGTAAATAACTTGACCCATAATACTTGATGTATTAGGAGGTTAAGAAAAAATAGAGGACTTCGATCACTTTACAACAACTTACAATAATAAATTTTTGTCCATTAAAGATTACAAATCATATGTATATGTTTAACCTTGATCAAATAAACTAACTTTATATTTCTTCCTTTTCTTTAAAAAAACAATATTGAACTTTTAAAACAATCTTTGAAATTGATTTCTTTTAATTTTTGCTTGTCCTTCACACAAAATTATTTACAAGTCCCTTTAAAATCCAATATAGGAAAATTATCCAAGTCCTCTCTTTGATTTATTATTTTTATACCCCTTTTAATTAAGGCAGCAGCCACTTTTTGTATGTCAATAAATAATACCATTTTCTATGTCATTCTTGTAGCTTATCATTTGTAAATCTACTTTCAAATTTGTCCTAATTTGTCAAGTAAAATTTGTTCCTTTTCCATAACACACAATCTATGTTTAAACACAGTTGATCTGTGGAGACAGGCACTCTTAAAATTAACTTCTGAGTCTACTGTTCAGAAATATACTTCAGTACTTTTAATGTTAGAATTATTTTGCCTCATTCTGAAATTGTGTTTGAGTGTCTTTCTCCATTAATTATAATCTTACTTCCCTCTAGTTTCCTCTAGTGTTCAATTTTAAAGTCTTATATTATTACCTTTTTAAAATAAAATTCAAAGCAAAACATTTCCTCTATGAAGATTTTCTGTAATTAATTCCAAAATTTTATTTCAAATTGATCTGGACTTTTAATGCATTAGTGACTTTTGAAAAACCAAAGATTTAATCACTTTTAAAATATTTATTTAAAAAATGTTAAGTCTTAAACATATTTACAACTTATTTTACTAAGTTGAAGGAAATTCACCTATAAAACTCTGTCTATCCATAAGTTCCTAATAGCTAAAAAGCAGCTAAAGAGCAATTTTTGAATTTGATTAAAAAAGGAAGTATGAAAACCTAATGTTCTTTTAAAAACTATAAGCATATTATGAGCAAGATTCTCTCATCTCCCAGAACTCTAAACTCACAAAGACTGCTGTTGTACACTCTCCCTGTGTAGAACAGTTGTGGATGATCTCAAGTGCTCTCCTTTTCCAGAGAGGAGTTACTGAAGAGCCAGACTATTTATTACCCATCTCTTTATTCTGCTAAGGTTGCTCACTGTTTTTAACCAAGATGTCTTTAGTCTGCCATTTCCTCTCCAGGAATCAAATAGGATATGACTTTTGACCTCCTGCTGACTTCCCCATTGTCTTTGCTTGTGGGATGTTGGCAGAGAACATCACAAATTGTTATTATGTGATGATGGAATATTGTCCTGCCCATAAATACAAGGTTGGGTCTTACCTACAACTTGTTTGGTGCCATTGTAAGTTTGAACATCTCTCAATGAGTGATCATAAAAAAGAACCACCTATAATAACTAATTTAATTAAATACAGGAGACCTGGAATGCTGTTTTTCTATAGTCCCATAGGTGCTTTTTCAAAAGGCAACTGGACTTTTTGGTTTTTCTTTGAAGATGTTTTGCTTCTCATCCAAGAAGCTTCTTAAACTCTGAAGAAAAAAGCACCTTTGGGATAACCATGACCTGGATGACTGAGAATCTTCATAGACATTATTCTATAGGGTTATCTAGGAGAAAAGTTCACTAAGTCCAATTTAATACACAGATCCATTTATATCCTAAGTGAGTTATGTATTTTAGTATTGAATTCATTCAATTTATGTTTAAAAAGTAACTTGTGAAAAGAATGAAAATCTGCAAGTTTTTTTATTGATACAATTTGTCACATAAACTTTGCTAAAATACATTTTACATTTACATTAGAAGACCATTTGTAAGACTGTCATCTATGGAGGACTTAGTGAAGCAGGTCATTCTGATAAATTTATATCTTTCTTTCAACTAGTAGAATAAGTTAGTTCTACCAATTGGGTTGTGTGTTTTTATGTTTAAACCCAGATGATGTTTTCATATTTTGCTTAAATCTTTTAAAATAGTATTTTTAATTTTTTAATTTAAAATGACATCTAACAATAAAATGTACAAAACAAGTGAGCATAATTCAGTCAGTTCAAACTAATTATAAGCTAAATAACACATGCTAATATAAGGTTAAAAATAAATAAATAAAAATACTGGAAAAAGCAAAAAATAAACATATTTTTCTATAACTCATTGAATAATAATACATTTTAAGCAAATTATTGAAGCTCAATGTTTAGAATTAAATTGAATCCTGAGCAAATCATTCAAAAGTTTTTCAGAATCATTATTAAGTATCTGATTAGGAATAACTATTTCATTTTCACCCATGTTTTCCAAAAGACGTTTTATCACACCATTTTTAAAATCTAATGCTTATAAGAGCTATATTCAAATTAAAATTTCTTACCATTAATGTCCAAACATATTTTACCACCTTAAAAATTGAAAATATATGTTAGTTTATATTCTAATGGGAACCAAATCTTGCCAGGATTTCAATGGCATCAAATCATAATTCTCTTTTTGGGTCTAGCGCACATCCAATTCATTTTCATTCAATAAATTACTAAATTAATGAATAGGTCCAAAAGTATAATTTGAAAATATGAAATAAAGTCTTTATTATGATATGAAATCTGAAGCTTTAAAAAGAAAATCTTAAAGTTTGACCATTATATAAGAAATAAAGCATTAATATATTTTAATGTTTGAGTGAAATCAACATAACCAATTTTATCAGTGTATATACACATCTTATTAATTTTTAATTTGTTCTTTCTCATAGACTCAAGTATTTTAATTTATCTCTGAATTATTAGAAAAATCACGGTCTATCATAATGTTCCTTCAATGGTAAAAAGGTAATCTGGACTATTTGCCATATCTATGTTCCATAATTATGGGCTACATATGGAATAAAGCTGGAATGCTGGAATTATTGCAATAGCACTTAGACTTATATACTCCTTTACAGTGCTTTACAGCCCTCTCTAAAGTGATCTATAATGCCCTCAACAATCATTTTACCAACCTCGGAAGGATGGAAGGTTCAGTCAACCTTGAGCCTGGTGAGAATAGAACTTCTGACAACCGGCAGTCTGCAGAAGTAGTCTGCAGTACTGATTCTAACCACTGCGCCACCGCGGCTCCTTATAGTTGCTGCTTGATTCTGAAAAGTTGTTTTTGGCATATAAATATGGATAGAGGCAATATATATTTTTGATGTTTATCTTGTGTGATGTGGTGCTTGCTGTAATCTTAATATAGGTTTGACTGGGAGCATGATAGGTGCAATTTAAACTGGAAATTATCTACAATAATTTTCCAATAGCACTATCCCCATTTATATATATATATAGTTGAAATATTGACATTGACTTAATAAGAGATTTTTTTCTTGGAATGATTGCTTCCAAATATTTAACAGAATTGGAAAAACAAAGTATACTTTCACTTCATTTACAGATCTCATCATCAATTAGAAAACTACTAGATTTCAAATTTATTGTATTTCTAGAATACTTACCATATTATTGTACCATTTCTACAATTACAAGTGAAGAATTTAAAAGGCCCAGAGATCTTTGTCATGTAACAATAAAATGAATAATGGAAATGTGCTGGATGTCATATAATTGCATAATTTCTCCCCTAATATATCTAAAATCAGTGTCTGTGGATAGCCAAATCTGGCTTTTGTAAGCCAGGTCTGGAAAAACTATAAGTAGGACTCTGCAAACTTCAGGAAAAAATGTGGATCCAGCACATTCAAGCACTTCTTTGCTCCTTGTGAAAGCTGTCCAGCTTTTTTTTTTTTTTTGGGATTCTGATCAAATAATTCCACTGATTTAAGGAATGAACTCGTTCAAGTAAATGTGACTTTTGCAGTAGTGGTACCATTTTTTTCAGGATCACACAGAAGCCTGAGAAAGCTGCTTTCATGAATAGCAGAGACATAAGCAAATATTAGAAATGAATATCTAGAAAAGGATTATTAAAGAGAGTATTTATACCTCCAGGTCTTTGGGGGGTCTTTGGTGCTCTCCAAAGTGATCATTGAATTTGCATCCAGTAACAAGAGCTAACATTACGTTTTCAGAATGAAAAAGGTTCAACTTCAAAATATGATGCATTCTAAATTATAATAATGGAATGATTAATTTAATGAATTTATTGAAATCTGGGACTTATTCACTAAGTATCATTTTGGGTTTTGCTCCATTGTTATGCAAACCAAATCAAAAGTAATGTAAATACTTCAACATATTTGTCTACTGTTAGCATTTAAATAAGATGACTTACTCCTTCATATGTTTCAGCTTGGTTGTTGCCATAGTATTATTGAGTGTTCTCAATCTCACAGGTCCCAATGGAGTCACTTCAGTGAAACTTCTAGTTCCTACAAATTAATGCACAATCTTATTCAGCTTGTTGTTGTCTGCATTCTGCAGATCTAAAGCATTATGCTAGGACAAACAAAAAGTAAGCAGTAATTCATCTTTTAATTTGGAAATGCTGCATTAATTAACAGTAATTAGGTTATTAATATGGACCGGACGGAATATGTGCCTACTTCTTAAAAAAGCTATCCATAGCTGAACCTCTAAGCATAATCTTTGAAAAATCTTTCAGGACCAGCTCCTTGCCAAAACTATGGTCACAAACCATGGTCATCCCCATTTTCAAAAAGGGAGACCCCAGCCTAGTTGAAAATTACAGACCAATCTCTTTTTGCTGCATCATCTGTAAAGTCATGGAATCAATTATTAACCAATCCATCATCTTCCACTTAGAGACAACCTACTTTCTAATAAACAATTTGGTTTCAGAAAAAAACTATCCTGTATTCTGCAACTCTTACACTGCAAAAACGTATGGACTACACAATTCGATCAGGGCAAAACAATAGACGCAATCTACATAGACTTCTGTAAAGCCTTTGATTCAGTGGTACACAACAAACTACTCCTAAAACTAAAATCTTACGGTATCTCTGGACACCTGCATAACTGGATAGAAGCATTCCTATCAAACAGACAAAAAATGGTCAAAATTGGGAGCGTCCTATTAAATTCTGTACCTGTCAACAGTGGTGTCCCCTAAGGCAGTGTTCTAGGACCAACTCTTTTCATACTCTACATAAATGACCTCTGTGATCATATTAAGAGCAACTGCGTTCTTTTTGCTGATGATGTAAAGCTGTTCAATACCACAGACAATACTGCTACCCTTCAAAAAGGTCTTGACTATGTATCAGAATGGTCAAACAAATGGCAACTTCAAATCTCAACAAATAAATGCTCTGTCTTACATATTGGCAAAAAAAATCAGAAAATAAAATACAAGCTGAATAGTCAAGACCTTGTTGATGATCCAAGCTCTGTAAAGGACCTTGGAATACTCATTTCTAATGATCTAAGTCAGGGGTGGGCAAACTACGGCCCGCGGGCCACATCCGGCCCGTTGGTCTGTCCAATCCGGCCCGCCCCTGAAAAAAAATCGCTGGGCATGGTGTATTGCCCTGTGCCGCGTGGCCCCCAAAGCTGCAAAACAGTGCGGAGTGCTCTCGGGGTAGGAAAGAAAAGAACTTTGCAAAGGCCTCAGCTGGGAGTTCAAAATCACCTTCAAGTGCAACCTCTCCGAAGGTGAGTCCCCGCCGATCCCCTTTTTTTCCGGGCTTCCAGGCTTAAACTTTGCAAAGGCAAAGTTTGCAGGCTGGAGCGTCTTCCCGCCAAGGAGCGGGAAGGGTTCCGCCTGGCGGGCGGGCGGGCTGCTTGGAGCGGGCTGCTTGGAGCCACCTAAAGCTAGGCCGCTGCTGGTGGAGCCTTGCCCTGCCTTGGTGCCCCATTTCCCGGCTCGGCGGTCCTGTTCGGCAGCACTTTAAAAGCCTGCTCCAGCACCGAGCAACTTCCCAGCAACTTTCGGCTTCCTTTTAACTGCGGGCGCTCGCTCCGGCTTCCCCTCCGCCCCGCGTGGCTCGGGGCCAGGCACGAGCGCCTGCGAGTTAAAAGGAAGCCAGAAGTTGCTGGGAAGTTCCTCGGTTCGCTTCAGGCTTAAACTTTGCAAAGGCAAAGTTTGTAGGCGGAGCGTCTTCCCGCCGAGGCGGAAGGGTTCCGCCCGGCGGTTGGGCGAGCTGCTTGGAGGAGCGACCGGCGCGCTCCAGGCTTCCCTCCGCCGCAGGTTTGGGCCAGCGCGCAGCGCCTGCGAGTTAAAAGGAAGGCAAAGTTGCTGGGAAGTTGCTCGGGTTCCGGGGCTTCCAGGCTTAAACTTTGCAAAGGCAAAGTTTGCAGGCGGGAGCGTCTTCCCGCCGAGGAGCGGGAAGGTTCCGCCCAGCGGGCGGGCAGGCTGCTTGAGGAGGCGACCCGGCGGCGCTCCGGGCTTCCCCCTCCACCGCGGCTCGGGGCCAGGCGCAGCGCCCGCGAGTTAAAAGGAAGCCGAAAGTTGCTGGGAAGTTGCTCGGGTTTCCGGGGCTTCCAGGCTTAAACTTTGCACAGGCAAAGTTTGCAGGCAGGAGCGTCTTCCCGCCGAGGAGCGGGAACGGTTCCGCCCAGCGGGCGGAGCAGGCTGCTTGGAGGAGGTGACCGGCGGCGCTCTGGGTTTCCCCTCCGCCCGCGCAGCTCGGGGCCAGGCGCGGCGCCCGCGAGTTAAAGGAAGCCGAAAGTTGCTGGGGAAGTTGCTCGGGTGCTGGGAGCAGGCTTTTAAGAGCTGCGCCCCAAGGAGCAACTGGCGGCCGGAGAGGGGGGAAAGGCAGGCGAAAGCCCCCCCCCACACCTCTGCAAGCGGTTTGCAGGGTTAGCCAGCAGTTTCTCACAAGAGACTGAAGGCCGGTCTGCTCCCCCCAATTAGATGTTGGTTCAAGAGGGAGGGTCAGCCCTGCTGATGTATATGTATCGTATCTTGTGCTGACCCGGCCCGTCTGTCAAAATTTAAAAGTCCATGCGGCCCCCGAGCCAAAAAGTTTGCCCACCCCTGATCTAAGTGCTACAGCCCACTGTAACTACATAGCCAAAAAGGCATTAAGAGTTGTTAGCCTAATCTTACATAGCCTTTTCTCTGGTAATATTACACTAATAACTAGAGCATACAAAACATTTGCTAGACCAATACTCGAATACAGCTAATCAGTCTGGAACCCGCATTACGTATCTGATATTAACACAGTTGAGAAAGTCCTGAAATATTTCACAAGAAGAGTTCTCCACTCCTCTGCTTGTTGCAAAATACCTTATGCCACCAGACTTGAAATTCTAGACCTAGAAAACCTAGAACTATGCCGCCTTCGGTCCGATCTAAGTATAGTATATAAAATCATACATTGCAATGTCCTACCTGTCAATGAATACTTCAGCTTCAACCATAACAATAGAAGAGCAAACAACAGATACAAACTCAAGGTTAATCGCACCAAACTTGATTGCAGGAAATACGACTTCAGCAACAGAGTGATCAATGTCTGGAATACTCTACCTGACTCTGTGGTTTCTTCCCGAACATAAAAACTTTAACCTTAGACTTTCTACTATTGACCTCGCCTCTTTCCTAAGAGGTCTGTAGGGCGTGCATAAAGCGCACCAACGTGCCTACCGTCCCTGTCCTATTGTTTCTTTTATTTTCTTATATGCATCCATGTATTCATAACTATGTTTTTACTTATACCTATTATCTTGTAAGCAATTGACAAACCAAATAAATAAGTAAAATAAATATTAATATAATTTGGTTTAACAGGTCCATGAAACATAACAATTATTTTTTTATGAGACAGTACATCCCCAAACAACAGGGTTTTATAAAAGAGGTTTCTATGCATTTCTTACAAATGTATATGTACCTCATTTCCTTCAGCAGATATTTATGGAGTCAAGTTGTTTTGTCATTGTTATTGGCCTACTATTTGTTCTTCCAATAAATAACACAGTCTTTCCCCTGAATATATTCTGATCATTCCAAGAAAGAGTCTAGGAATCATGACATTTCCATGGTATGAAGGAAGTTCCAAACAAGATGTTTTTGTCAATTATTACCAAATAATAGTAATAGAGTTCATGCAATGTATACACAGTTTCGTCAGAGTGATCAGTGATATACTATTTGATATACTACTGAGCATCTACTTTACAAAAGCTTCTTTCCTATATCCCATAAAATTTAATTTCTTTCACATTCCTGAAATAATTTATTTCACTATCTACCTGATGTAATGTAACTCAGGATATAATTCCTATAATTACTCCCCTAATATTTAGGAAGTTTTTTTCATCTGTTACATTAAAAATTATATTTTGATGGCAACTTCTGGAGAAGCTGATGGAGCAAGCTGCATCCAAGGTTTTCATTTTTAACTTGTATCCCTGATTCTCAGTTTTATCCACCTACATAAAAGTAAAACTACCAATCCCATTTTCTTATCCTATTAATACTTGAAGGTTTTTTTTGGAAAGACTTCATGATCCTGAATAAAAGTTAGCAATTCAAAAGCTATTTCATTGATTTAAAGGGAGAATACAAATGTATTTATATAATTAGCACACATCTCTGTTTAAGTTGTATATACTAGAGGAAATAATGACATTTTCCTCTCCACTTCTCAAGTTTTCATCACAAATTGAATGCCAAAAATATTCCTTACTATTTTGAAATTGAGTCATTTACATTCACTAAACATACATAATAAAAATTATGCCTACAGTATGTTTGAAAGTAGAATAACTTTTGAAATAATTTAAACAATAAACTTTAGTATGGATCTAATGGTTCCACAAGTTGTGAGAGAAGACAAAGCATTATCATTTAACCATTCTTTATAACTAAACTGCTTTACATTGCAACTTCAAGCATCTAATATTTCATGAACATTCACATTGATTAATGTTAATAAAGAGAAATAACTTGCTTTAACATGTTATCTAACAGCATCTGTGATCATTATTTAAATCCCACAGACATTAAATAAAAGATTTCCTTTGAATAATTTCTTGAAATGATTTAACTCATTTCAGTTATTTATTACTGGAAAAATGTTTACATGAAAAGAAATCATAATTTTAAATCTAAATAAACAGAAATGAATGTTTAATACTAGAAAATATTTAATGCAATTTTGGTATCATAACAACATAGGACTTACTTGATTGTTGGTCTGGAGTTAACCTTGGTATATGCTAGTCTGGGTGCTGATTACTGGTGGAGAGGTGCTGGAGTCTTTTTGCTCTTTTTGAGCTGGTTGATTGTCTCTTTTGCATAGTTATAGATGTTGTAAATGTCTATGTGTCTATTGATGGCTGATTTGTCAGAGTGCCAGGCTTCTAGAAATTCCCTGGCATTTTTGGACTTGGCCTGGTCCAAGATCCAACATTTTCCTAATTGAAACTATGGTTAAATCTTTCTATATGTTGTGAAATTAAAAAAATTTGGTCAGATCTTTTGATTGCCAGTTGGTGTTCATGGATGCATTCTGCCAGTCTTCTGCTTGTTTGTCTTACATAATGATTGTTGTAGTTCTTTAATTATATGTTGTAGATGACTTCTGTTTTTTCTTCTGGGGTTGCTCGGTCTTTTGGTTTGCTTAGGATGTTTTGAAGAACTTTGGTTGGCTTGTGTGCTACACTGATTCCATGTGGTTGAAGTAATCTGTTGGTGGTTTCTGAGATATTCTTGATGTAAAATGTAATTATTTTTAGGGTTTGTGTTGATTGTGCTGTATTGAGTTGAGTGGTCAAGGACTTTTTGATAAAGATGCATGGTTATCCATTTTGTTGGAATGTGTTTTATAGATGCTCCATTTCCTTTTTCTGCTATTCTGGGTTGCTGGACTTGTTTGGACTTGTTTAAATAAGGTCCTTACACAGCTTCTCTTGTGGGAGGTTGGGTTGTTGTTTTGGTAGTGAAGCACTGGTTAGTATGGGTGGTTTTTCTATAGACTTATGTTTCTATTTTGCCATTGTGATCGGGATGTCCAGAAAGGGTAGTGAGTTTTTTTCCTTCTCTATTAAATTGGATTCCTTTAAAAATATTATTGATGATTCTGTGAGTGTTTTCTAGTTGCTCCATTTTATTATGGTGAAGATGTCATCTATATATCTGATTCATATTTTCAGTTGTATTTATGGAAGTGCTATGCCTTCTAGATCAGTGTGGTCACCAACCGGTAATCTGCAGATCACTGGGGTCCGTGAGAAAATTTTGGTGGTCCACAGTGCACCCAGATGGAGGAGCTGCTCCAGGGCCAGTCCTGTGACTAGAGCTCTGGAATATGGGATCGGCCAGGCAGATCTTGGTGGGGCTGGAAATCTCTGCCATAGAAGGTGCTATGTGCAACATGCAAGTTTGCAGGTGGTGCAACGTAGCGCAGACCTTCCCAGCCGGAACGAGATAATAATGCTGTTGTGGCAAGGAGTGGTGGTGACACAGGCGGGCTGAAGGTATTGGTGTTGGCAACCTGTGGCTCTTTCATTCCTCTGCTATGGCTCCCTGTCAACCCACCAGTAGCTGACCCCGCCTCTCACCCTGCCCTCCCAGTCACTCCTCGCCTGGCCTGAAAAGGTAAGGGCAAGGGATATTGACTCGCTCCACATTCCAGAGTGGGAGCAAAGGGTCCCTGTACTTGCTTCATCTCTTGCTGGGTCTCGGGGGTGCTACTTCCGGCCCTTGTTGATGCTGTGCACATCTTGGTCACTTGGCGAGATACATGGCTTCCTCTCCGCCCCAAGACACTGGCCCAAACCCCCGATTTCTCTCTGCCACTGCTTTTGGCACCTTCATAGCCTGCCCACTGCTATCACAATGCCTTGTGCAGCACATTTAAATTTAGAGTGCTTCACAATGGGGGAGACGGCATCTCCACATCCTTTTGGAGCCCATTATGCTGCAGACCATTGGCAGCAGCCGGGTCAGGTGAGTGTCTCGGGGCAGAGAGCAGGTTGTGCATCTCCCCAAGCAACTGAGATGTGTCCAGAACCAACAAAGGCCAGAAGAAGGACCTGCAAGACCCAGAGAGTGCTAGAGAATCAGAATGAGAGAGAGAGAGAGAGACAGAGAGACAGAGAGATAGAGACAGAGAGAGACAGAGATGAGAGAGACAGAGAGATGAGAGAGAGAGAAAGAGAGAGAGAAAGAGAAAGATAGAGATAGAGAGAGATACCTGTTTTCCATAGAAAACCAGGGAGCCACAAAACCTGGGAAGGCGTGGCTGAGGTGCGTCATATGACTGGATGGGAGTGACATTGAGTTAGCCATGCCCACTCAGGTTTTGTGGCTCCTGATGTTTTGTTTTCTGTGGGAAATAGGTTCAAATGGCTCTTTGAGTGTTTAAAGTTGCAGAAACAGGTGGCCAAGCTAAGTGCCTGAAGGACCCTATCCCATCACTGGGAGTCCAGGCACTTCAGTGAGTGGTGTGCTGGATTTGTATTAGTGTTCCGCAGGATTTAAAATTATATATTTAGGGGTCCCTGAGATCCAAAAGTTGGTGACCCTTGTTCTAGATATTGGATGACGACCTCCAATTCAAGTCTGAAAGCAGTGATCCCATAAGTGTCCCTTTAATCTGTTTGTAAATTTGGCCATCAAATTGGAAGTATGTAGTTAATCTTTATGAGATCCATAATCCTGGGTGTTTTGATCTTTGTGTACTCAATTAAGTCAGGTGTATTGTGAAGCAATGCAGTCATGGATTCTTTGGCTAATTCTGGATCTATAGATGTGAACAGGGCTGTGACATCAGACGACCATGATTTCGTCCTCATCTGTAGTCACATCCCTGATTGTTTGAAGACACTGTGTTGTTGTTGCTGTTGTTCGTTGCAAAGTTGTGTCCGATCCATCGTGACCCCTTGGACAATGTTCCTCCAGGCCTTCCTGTCCTCTACCATCCCCCAGGGTCCATTTAAGCTCTGAAGATACTATAGTGAAGAGTTAATGGAGTGTTGGCTTCCTCTTGTGAGATGGCCAAGGTTTTTTGTTAATTTTTTTTTGCAATGTTGTATGTAGGGGATTCTGGTAGAGATACAATTAGATGGAGAGGTATGCTAGGTTTCTGTATTTTGGAGCATTTGTAGAAGAGTGGGAAGATGGGTCCACTGCTTCTCATCTGCTACTGTTTCTCTTTTGTAATTTGGCCTCTCTTAGTGAAATCACTAAGGGCTCTCTTGATCTGGTTGACTAGTTTTTGTATTCTATTGGTGTTCACAGAGTTTCTTTGTCCTCCAGTATTTCTTTTGCTTTTTGTAGGCATTGTGCTCTGTTCATAATCACCGTGGTTCAGCCTTAGTCTGCAAATAGGATGATGGTCTGGTCCTGTTTTAGGTTTCTGATGACTACGTTGCCTTCTGTTGTAAGTTGATTCTGTTCCTGTCCTCTTCTAATCTCTGGAATGATACTTTGTCTAATGTTTTCTTGGACCTCTGTGGTGAATTTGGTGGTTTTAAATGCCCCTTCTAAGGCTTCAAAAAAAGGTGATTTGTATCACCTTTATTATAGTTGAGTTCTTTTTGTAGAATCCTGTGTCCTTTTAAAACAATAGATGTGTTTCTGCTGCACTGTTAGGAGAAATAAACTGGCCAGACCGAAAGTCAAGATATTAAATAAGATCTCAGCCATCAACTATACTTTTTCTTTGTAGATTCTCCCCAGTCTCTATTCACCCATCCCCAGCTGATGAGTTATGTTGAACAAGGTTAAACCAAAAGTCAATTCCTTTTCCTCAACTCTATCAAAAGTAAAGCAACAAGGGAGTAAAAAATTACTATGTATTAAACTTTTAAGGAGTCTTTCTGTTAGGCTGATGGTTGCACTTACTTCTGGATCAGCATAAACAAATTCAAGTTTCTTTTACCATGCACAAAACATTGGCTCAGCATTTTATGCAACAAGCCAAGAACATCCAATTGGTATTGTAATCAAAATTAAGTGTTGAAGAACATGCTATCTCACCTCCAGAATTGATATCTACAATATTTTCCATGTATTGGACCATTGCTTCGATATCACTGTCCTGTCAACCAAAGAAGATACTCAATTAGTTGTTTCAACAAAAATACTGAAAATTGGGAACAATTCCATTTATTATTACATTGCTACAAGTAAGTTACATTGCTACAAGTAAGATCAGTAATGCAAGTTAAGAAAAAAAAATTAACATAATCAGAAGGGCTGTTCATAATGGATCTAGAACAACTCGCAGCTGTCAACTTGCCATGGCCTATTTGTCATGGGACAATGTGCCACAGGGCAAGAGTTATATTAATATTGAAGAAATGGGGGAATAGAACAATTAAAGAAAGGATGCCAAAGGAGGGACAAAAGAAATGTGAATGATAAAAATTAAAATAATGTTTAATTATTTTAAATAAATAATTAAATTGAATTGTTCAATAATCTTGTGGTGGGTTGGCCATGGTAAATTGACCGTAGCAAGATGGCTGTGGCAAGTTGATCATAATGAGTTGGCCATGGCGCATTGGCTGCAACAAGTTATCCCATTGCAGTTCCTAAGTACTCATAACTGAAAGACATGAAATTTAACATAGTTAAATTTATAACTAAATACAAATGGATTTGTAATTGACTTCTCATTGACATTGTGGCAGCAACAGCTAGAAAATAGCGGAGCCTCACTGGGCTCCATGAAATGCAGCCAGCAACAGCTTGCTGGGAGACCCTACGGAGTTAAGCCACCCTGGAGGGGTGGTGAAGAAAGGAGAGGCACTTCATCGATCGCGAGGAAATCACAATTTCCTCACTGATCCAAAGAAAGCTCTCCTGAATAGGAGTGGGGAAGACGGCCATTTTGGTCTGTCATAAGCTGGGACAACCGGAACGCTAAGATCTTGTGCTGGTGCAGTGTGTAGACAGAGCAGTGAAACTGGGTGAGATAACTTCTAACCTTTATACCAAAGATATAACCCAAACTAAAAATTATAAAAATAACCTTCAAATAGTAAGAAAGCGATGATTGGATTTATGGAGGAGGATTAAAGACTAAAAATTAAAAAGAAAGATTAAAGTTTAAAGATTCAGACGCAGAATAAATATTCAAAGGATGTTTCAAACTAGAGAAAGACTGGAAATAGTTGAACAATATTGTGAATAAGTGACTATTGGGAGTCATTGCTTTTCTAAACTTTATTTTTAACTCCCCTAAATGGATGACAGTCAGCTGTTTTAACTTATACTTTGTTAAATGTTGGAATTGGGGGCAGGAGAGCCATCTGCTGGAGGAAGAAGATAACTGCAATATGAGAAATTTGAAGGAAAGTGCTGAAAGGAGATAAAACAAATAATAGCTGGAAACTATTTGACCTTAACTTTATCATTGCAGACAATTGGGAGACCTGGAAATATAATAGCTGTCTGAAGATGTTTGAGGCAAACTGAGCTATAAAAACTAAAACTTTATTGAACTGTTCATTGAAAGAAGAAAAAAGAATAAAAGATAAGTAAAACTTTAAAATTTGGACAATTAGGAAGAAGTAAACTGGAAATTACAAAGACTGTGAGCAGTGAGCAGGCTGTGAGCAAAGCACTCCAAAGCTGGATCAAATCAACTCATCAGAGGGCAAATGGCAAAGAAGGAAGGCATGTCCTTTTTGCACAGCAGCGGCAGTCATGATCACCCCCCATTCACCTCCTTTCTTTCTCCCCTTCACCCCAGTTCTTGAAGAATGAACTTCCACTTCTCACCCTGTCATAATCCTTCACACCAAAAGGAAAGAGGTGCCACTCTTAGCTTAGTCAGAGGATCTGTGTGCACCAGCCATGCCAAAAGGTAACTGGCAAGAGGTGGATTTAACTTAATGTTAAATCTATATCTATATCTATATCTATATCTATGTATTTTATAATATTCAGTATCTATTTACTAATTTGGCAACTATTTTGTTTCAGTTCAGTTCATTTTATTACTATATAGAAATTCTATATTAAAATAATACATAGAAATTGTACTGAAAATTAAAATCTCTACAGTGTTGTTTGCTGGTAGACTGGATTTTTGAATGAACTGGTAATTTACTGTGTTTTTTCTCTTTCTACACCTTCATTCAATCATCAATTAACTCTCTTGAATTCACAGAAAATGGAAAATACTTAGGCTGGCAAATAATTATATAACTAAAACAGACTTTAGTCTATTTTATTCTGAATTAAAATTCAGGTGGTTCCTTATTCAGAAGGAACAGAAGCAGAATACAGAAGCAGAAACAGAATACAGAAGCAGATATAGATTTGGGGAGAAGTGTGAGTGGAGAAAATAGGTAGTTGTGTTTCAGGAATAAAGAAGGGTTTCAGTATAAAATTATTTAGAAAATAATTTGAAAAACTGTTGGATCCCGAGAGAAATAGGTACTTGTTATCCTATAGACGTTTGGACCAAATCAGCAGAGCAATGTCAAGAAATGGTAAAAACTGGCAGACTTCCGGTTTGTCGGCTTCGCGAGCGGCAGGGATTTGCGACTCTGCGCGATCCCTGCCGCTAGCCGTTTTGGTGCTCCGATCCGGACGGGTTCGAGCTAGGCTACCCTGTAGGGGTAGCTGAAGATAGGGGAGATCCGGGAAGGGGTTTGGGGTGTTGCAGACCCCTCCCGGCCGGCAGAACCCCTTTTCCCAAGACGGTGCAGCGGCGGTCTGCAATGGCCGCCACAAAGAAGCTGGCAGCCGGGTAAGAATGCGCAGGAGGAAGTGGAGAAAGCTTTTGAAAAGAGAAAGTTTTTCTTGGTCCCCGGGACTCTAAGATATACTTAACAAAACTCCTGGAAATTATGGCTTTCTGAATGATACCTTCTAGAAGAGAAAATAAGCGGCAGCTTGGTGGTGCTGAAAGGAAAGTTTACTCTCCTTCTCTACGGATTTAATAAGTGGATATTAAGAAACCTATTTTTTTTAGGTAAAAACTGGCTTTAAGTGATAAGTGAGAAGGGAGAGGACTAAAAAAAATATTTGTGTGCTAAGACTGTTGGAGGAGATGCCTTAAGGATTTGAAGACTGAAATATATTGCAATAAGACTTTAAGAAATAGATTTGTACTTTCTTTTTTTCTGATTGATACTACCCCAGGAAGAGAAAGTGAGAACTTTGCCTTGGCTTGGACTGATTGATAACTTTGGGACTGTTTTATTTTTATTTTTTGAAATATCTTGGTTGTTGTAGGAAGAAAGAAGGGGAAAAGAAAAGATTTATAATGGCTTTTTCTGTTGAGGAACTGAGAAAAGAATATGAGCAAACAAAAAAAAATGGAGGAGATGCTGTGAGGGAAGCCTTCCTTTTCTTAGAAATGGCGCTTGCTAACTATCAACAAACATTACAGCAGATGAAGACAGCAGAAGAAGAAGAAGGAGAGGAAGAAGCCATCTTTAATTAATTTCAGAATTTAACCAAGAAAGAAGGAAGAGGGAAAGGAAGAGAAATGAAGGACTTAAGATCTAAAAAAACATTTAAGAAGGGGAAAAATAAGGTGCAAAATCAACATAATGATAGTAAACAAAAGGGAAAAGGAACACAACAGAGAAGGAAAGCCAGTAAGGCAGAGGCTAGAAGAAGGGGGGGTAGAAAGGTTTGGTGGGGGAAGAAAGGAAGGAAAATGGTGGAGAAAAGCTACAAAGTTTTGAAATTAGATGGGAAAAAAGGAATCTTTTTTAGGGATAAAGGGTAAAGTATAAATTCTTTAAAAAGGTTTTGCAAGGTACATAAGATGATATTGTAGCATTGTATTAGAAATAGAAAATTAAAATGGTTTAAGAGTTGATAAGAGATTAAAATGTTGAAATGTTTAGTAATGATTGATTTTAAATTTAATAATGTTAAAGGGAAGGTTTAGAATATTGAGTTTTAATTAAAGAGTTTAATAAGATTATGATATTGATGTTATTATAAAAATTTTATTATAGCATTTGTTTTTGGAAAAGACAATGGGAATGTTATAAGATTCAACATTTAGATTTACTGTTTAACTATGTATTTAATTATTTTGGATTTAATATTTAGATAGAATGTACCAAGCAGAATCGGATTGGGTACTGGGTGTTATTTTAAATGTTAATTTGATTAATTTAGAGGGGAGACAGAAAGGCATCATACTCTGATTAGTGATTTCAGGAGAAATTCTCTTTTTTTTTATTATAAGGGACAATAAAGAATGGACAAAAGATACAAATGTAATGATTCAAATTAAGATGGATTAATTAAGATAGAATTAAGAAGAGTGAAATGTGTGGAGAAGTTAATATAGAAGACTTAGAATGGTAGATAAAATAAGTAATGATATGTAAGATGAGCATGAATATAATTGAAGTTCATGAAAAGAGAGATATCTGGGGCCAAGTTACTTTCCTAAAAGATTTTTTTTTGTTTTTCTTTTATGTTATATGTGTTGTGTGTTTATGTTTTTGGGAGAATTAGTGGAACCTTGCAGAAGTATAGAATGGGAATGATGGTGGTCAAGTCAGAAAGAAATAGATGAAACAATAATAACGAAACTGAATAAGAGTAAAGAGAGGTAAAGAGAAACTGGATAAGAGGTTTTTGTATGCTTTATGGAAATGGTTTAAAATAGAATTAAGGTTTTATCTGACTTGTTAAATTTATAATGGAAAAAGGTTTAAGTATGTAATGGTTAATGATGATTTGTTTGTTTTTGAAAAAATTAATAAAACTTGTTTAAAAAAAAAAAAAGAAATGGTAAAAACTGCAATTCAAAATATCAGAAAGATACACATTGATTAGGGATTATTGCATGCCCCCTCATTTGCTTCAGGAGTCTCTCGTCTACTTCTAGCACTGAGAGAAAGTAATGTATTTGCCCAAAGCTGGGTACTATCAGTATGTTGATAAAACCTGATTACATATTTCAGCTGTAATCTAAACAGCTAATGCAGTACAAATTCAGAATCTGGATGGAAGAGAATATGCTGAAGAAAAGTTGGCTTTGGGTTTGTGGTCTAACAACTCCTGAAAAGTACCATTATTACTCTAGTAGAATTGAACTCTAATCTTTAAATGTGATCTACAAACTGAGGGGCTATCTAAATATTTCTGCTCAATAAACAGGTTGCAACTGTGGCTAGGAGGACTTTTGCGCCAGACTTTTGACTTATTCATCAACAGGCTTTGGATGACCATGCTCTCAGTCTTTGATGTCCTAGTCATTCTTCCTCTGGCTTCTATAACATGCTTTGCATGGGGCTGCCCTTGAAGCAACATCTATAGTATATCTGGGTAACCATGCTGCTTTGTACTTAATATTGGTTTGCTTTTAGGTGTGATTCAAAGTGCTGGCTGTCACCTATGTAGTACTACATGGCCTCAGTTCTAATAATCTTTCATTTTGTATAAGTTCACTATATAAGTGGTTCTTTTAATTCAGCATTTATTCGAGTGAATATACTTGTGAATATATTCTACGTACTGTCTGTGACGCATTCTTTTCTTCCTGTTCACTATCTGATTCTTCACTTGTTTCTGAGCAGGAATCAAATGCATCATTATAATATTCTTCTGCAGTAAGAGGATCCTCTGGGAACTCTGCAATAAAAGCAGACTTAATTTGTGAATGACAGTAAATTTTAATGCAACTTACAACCAAAACTGGGACAGACAATTCATTGTAATTGTGACTTGCAAGCTTCAATCCTGGCTTCCCTTTTGACTTTCCTTGTTGGAATCCTGAGTTGAAAAATTCCAGTTGTGATCATATAACTATGAGGTACTCTGACTCTTAAAAGTGTAAGGGTCAGTTATAAGATACTTTTTTCAGTAGCATCATAACTTTAAACAGTTGTTTAATAAATGGTCATAAGTCTAGGATTTGACTTTTGAAAGAAGGTGTAGGATTATATATAGCTCTTTACAAATGATTGTAGTCAATTATAGCTGTAGCAGAAAGCGTTTCAGCTCCCAAAGTCAGGCTATCAATTTCTCCCTATTCCCTCTATTCATTGTTCCCAATCCCTGTAAAATATGTTTTTGAGGATAGCATTTAGCATGAGAAGCTGTAGAGGTAAACGGAAATCAGCTACTCCAGTTTATGTGATTATAAATGCTTAATATTGAATTCAGACCCAAATGTCTACCAAATTCAATTCCCAAAATTGTGTATTGCAAAATACACATGCAAAATATATCATATTTACTTGGTAGAAATAAATCCTTGATCTTAACATGAATCGTTTCACAAAGAAAAATTAGATAGAAAACATTGATGGGGAACATGTGCCTGGGCAAATCTAAAAGGATCTTCCCATTTTGAAGGTAAATTATTAGAGCTAAATAAATGTCTTTTAAATACAATATCATGTATTTATATTAATATATTAAATATAATATATTGGCATAGAATTTATCTTGTAGATTTTTAGTGATTATGATCAGGCAACATGCTGTTTGTTTCTGAGAGTTGCCATGCAACAAGCTTGAAATTAGTTGCTTTTCTGAAAAGAGTTTATGGAGAATATATCCTATAACTCTTGCATTCATTCCTTATACTTAGGCATATTTCTTCATTTAATAAAATCTGACACATATAATATACAATCCAGGACAACAGTGGACTTCTCAGTTTAGTCAAGTATTTCATTTTCATGAACCATGATCATTGGACACATCCCTATTTAAGGCATAAGAGATAAAATGAGAAAATCATAATATTGTGTGGAAGCAAAAACACAACTTTAGTACTAGCCCTGTAGCATACTTGTGTTGCTGCTGAGAACTCATGGTTGCAGATGTCTGCTGTAAACTGAACCTGATTTCCTACGTATCTTTTCCTTTGTTTTGACCTAGCAACAATTGAGTAAACAACAATTGAGAAAAAAATTCATTTTTTTTCTTAAATAATGCTTTGTTAAATAACTTTCACAAATGTTAATTTTCCAAATGTTACAGCAAACTTGTTGCTGCTCACTATAGATATATAGCCCTGTCATTACATTTCCACTTAGCAGCAAAAACCTACTACAATGTGAAAAAAACATTTGGAAGTCATTTCCTAGGAATCCACTCAAATCTATAGCTAGGCTGGGTCTGGAACAGAAATGGTCAGACTTGGTCAACCAAGTCATAGTTCTTTAAAATTAACAGGATTTGCAGAGAAAAAAATGACAGTCTGAAGACAGCTTGGCGAGAACTGTAGCCAGTGATCTTGGTGAAATGCAGAACTGGTGAGTAGACCAGCTGTTCCTCACAAGGAGAATGCAACATATGTCTCCAGTACTTTTAGAGCTTTGGGAAATGAGAGAATGGCTATTTTACTTTACCAGAAATCAGTGCCTTTGGGAAGGCGGGGCTGGAGCCACAGTGTGAAGATAGCTTTCTCGGAGCTCTGGTGAAAGTCGCTGATACCCCCACAGCCAGATGGTCCCAGCGGACCCAAAATGTCCTGGAGAGACGGGGAGCGAAAGGAGCACATCCTTATCGATCCCAGGGACACTGCAAAGTTCCCGGTTGATCCAGGAAAGCTCCTGTAGCCCAGCAGCGGAGGGAAGCGGACATTAAGCTGCTAGGAAGCTGTGACAGCCCCGGAACAGAAGAAGAGTAGAAGAAAATGGTGTGTCAGTTTGGGTGACAATTTTTTTTTCTGAATTAAGATAGAGGAGTACCCTAAGGGAAAAGAACTACAAAAAAAGAAAACAGGAAAGTGGAGAGCAGCAGCAAAGTAAAACACATGCTCAGCTTTCAAAGCTTTTTTGGATTTTTTATTTCTTTTTAAAGTGATTTTTTCCCCACTTTTTGACTAACTCGACTGGATGGGATTGGATTGGACTTTAATATAATAATTTACTGAAGAATCTGAACTTTTACTTTTAAACTAAAAGTCTTTGGATTACTTTGTCTTTTTATTTTTACTTTCTAAACTCAATTGATACAGTGTAACTTAAGCAACACTGCAATCTAGAGGTCACAGAGATTAAAAATTTAGAATTTCAAAGAATAAACTGTTTTGGCGAAAGGTTGTTCAGAAGGAAAAGAAGATAGAGAGTGAGCACTGAAAACAGGTGCTGCTCTCATTGACTTTGTAAACAACCGGAAAGTTGATTAGGAAAGGAACAAAGAAAGAACACTGTGACCTTGGATAATATATATGTTTTGGACTTTGGCTTTTTGCATTGTTGGATGTTACACTGAGACACTGATTGAGTTTGTGAACTAAAATTTCAAACTGTAGCTGTTTATTTCCCTTTTTTTCCCTGCCACTGGTGTGCGCTTTGGGTCTTTTTCATTTTTAATGTCTGGTTCTATTTTGAAACATTGACTTTTTTTCTTTTTCCATTTTTTAAATTAATCTTTTTGTTAATAAGAGGAGACAACATGGCCTTTGGGGTTTTTTTTCCTTGACTTTTTTGATTTTCTCCTCTCTTTTCTGTTTTTCCCCTCTTCTGTCTAGAAGTGGGTGGATTTATATTCTTCTTCTTGTTGCCCTTTTCTTTTACATTAGATTTTTGGATTTCACATAATTTTTCCTTTTCTTTATATATTGGAGTTTTAACTTTTCTTCTGGCTCTTGGATTTTTTACTTTCATCTGTTTGAACATAATTGGATTAAGGTAGAGAAGAACATGAAGATTTTATACTTATTTTTATTTTTCTTGGAGTTTTACCAATGGATTATAATTAATTGGCCACAATGCAAGAGATAAAAACAATGTTTCAAGCAATACAAGACCAAGGGAAGCGTACAGATGATAGAATTGGAAAAATGGAAGAGAGGATGGGAAAGATGGAAGAAAACATACAACAAATGATAACGACATATGGTGAAAAAATGCAGAAGATGGAAGAAAGAGGTATCAAAACAGACAAGAAAGTAGGAGAAATTGATAACAGATTGACAATGGTGGAATATGAGAAAGGAAAAGAGACAATTGCCTGGGAGATGGAAAAGGCTGGTTTTTATCTAAGATTCCAAAATATTGAGGAAGATAAAGGAGAAATCTCACAGAAATTATGACAGAAATCTTGGCAAGACCCTTGGAGATATCCAAAGAAAAAAATGAAGGATGGAATGGATGAAATATACCAAGTATATACAAGATATGCGATGAGAAACAAACTGCCCAAAGAAGTACATGTGAGATTTACTAAGAAAACAATGAGAACAGAAATATTACAGGAAGCAAGAGATGATTTACTGAAATACAAGGGAAAAGAGATTAAAGCCCTGAAGGAAATACCAAGGAAAGTGAGAGACCTAAGAAAAGAATATCAATTTCTGACAAAGACTGTAATCAAGAAAGAAGTGAATTACAGGTGGCTGATTCCCGAAAGCTTGATGTTTGTATGGCAAGAACAAAGACATAAATTAGACTCAGTTGAGAGAGCAGAATTATTATTATTTTTAATTTTAAAAAAATACTTTATTAAAATTTAAGATATTAAGAAGTTTACAAAAAACAGAATATTAAAAATATTTACAAAAATTTGTATAATAGAAATTATATCGACATCTTTCAATATCATTTTCTTGGCAGTACACTAAATACCACATATAGACATAGAATTTGACAGTTTTTTAACATATTAACTATATTAATTCACAATTCCTAATTAATGTTACTAAACAAAACTATATCATCTGTATAGGTCACTAATTTGAGTAAAAAGAAGAAAGGAATGTCATATTGACACTTAATATATGTATATATCTAAAACATATATTCAGGATATTTATAGTCTATGTGCTGTAGTTTAATGTTCCATGGGCATGGAGGGAGGAAGGGAACACATTTTATAATTCATTATTACATATTTCTACAGTAAGTCTAAGTAATTATAAATCCTAATCTGGATGTCTATCTAAATCATTCTCAATTGCTACACTTTCTCCCTCATCCTATCTGTTTGCTTGCATTCCAATTTTATTTCCCTTTTTCCTTCTTTTTAAATTCCTTCTATGACCTTTCTTTATTGTACTTTACTGTCTAACCATTGATACCAAATGTTCCAAATTAAATAATACTCTTTAATTTCAACGTGAGCCTATCCATCTTTGCACATTCTAAGATTTTGTGGATTATAACATTATTAGTGGACATCTTCCAAGCCTGCACCAATGCAAGTCATGCCGCAATTAGTATATGTATAATCAAATATCTAATTCTAGGGGGATATTTTTCTTTAATGATGCCCAGGAGAAATAATTCCGGCTTCCACTCCAACCTGCAATGGGTAATTTCCTCCAGCCATGTTTTTATCTTGGTCCAATATTTTTTAATTTCTGGGCATAGGCACCAGACGTGGAAGAAGGTACTTTGTGTTCTCTTACATTTCCAGCAATTTGGGTTTAATTTGCAAGTTTGAGGGTGCTAAATGCCATCTGTAAAGCATCTTATATAAATTTTCTTTGTTAGGCAACCGATTTTGTCATAGAGGTTTTTTTTGCCATATTTCTTCCCAAACATCCAATTCTATATTGTGTCCAAAATTTTTTGCCCAAGTTAGCATTTCCTCTTCTAGATCAAAATTTAGTAAATAATTGTATAATTTTGATATCATTTTTTCTTCTGGTCCCAGCAATGATTTGTCTAAATAAGTTATTTTTGCTTCAAATCCAAATTCTTTTAAATCTTTTTTGTATCTCATCTGTATTTGAAGGTACAACCACCAATCCATAGGTATTCCTTGCGTTTCTAGTTCTTGGGCTCTTAAGCCTCCCTTGATTATCCAAGATTTGATAATATTTAAGTTTTTTGCTAATGTCCATGGTATTTGGGTGAAACATTGCCTCCATGGTGGATAACCAACCTGGAATTTTGATATAGTGGTTGTTCCTGATTTCCTCCCAAGTTTTAATCAAAGAATCTCGCAAGATGTGTCTATAAAAGTAAGAATGATTCTTATTCCTGGGGTCCCATATGAAGGCATGCCACCCAATTTGCATATCATATCCTAATGTTAGAATTCTCTTATTTTCTAATTTAATCCAGTCTTTGATCCATATTAAAGAAGCTGCTTTATAATAAGTCTCCCAGATTGGGAGTCCAAAGCCACCTCTGCTTTTGATATCCTGTAAATAAATTGATTTAATTCGTGCCTTTTTCCCTCCCCAATTTCATAGTCATTTTGTTTGGATCTTTGAAGAATTTTTTATCTAATTTAATTGGAATAGTTTGGAACAAATGTAATAATTTAGGTAAAATATTCATTTTAATTGTGGCTATTTTCCATAAGAACGAGATCTGTAATTTACCTGTAATTTCCAGGTCTTTTCCTATTTGTTGTATCGTTTTTATGTAGTTATCTTTTTTTAAAGCTGAGCATCTCACCCTTAACCAAATGCCTAAATATTTAACCTTTTTAACAATTTGGAGACCCATTACTTCTTCTAATTCCATTTTATCTTTTGCTGTTAGGTTCTTAGCTAGCATTTGGTTTTATCTTTATTATTATTTTTTTTCTGCTTTTTTTTTTTTTTTAAAACAAGTTTTATTAATTTTTAAAACACACAAATTGTCATTATTCATTACATGTTTAAACCTTTTTTCATTGTCAATTTAACAAGTCAGATAAATTATAATTCTGTTTTAAACCATTTCCATACAACATACCAAAACCTCTTATTCAATTTCTCTTTACTTCTCTTTACTCTTATTCAATATCATTATTATTATTTCATCTGTTTCTTTCTGACTTAGTTACCATTATTCTCAATCTATATTTCTACAATTTTTAACTAATTCTCCCCCCAAAAAGACATATACACACAACACACAAAACATAAAAAAATCTTTTTGAAAGTAACTTGGACCCAGGTGTCTCTCTCTTCATGGACTTCAATTATATTCATGCTCATCTTACATATCATTACTTATTTTATTTACCATTCTAAGCCTTCTATATTAACTTCCCCACATATTTCACACTTCTTACTTCTATCTTAATTAATCATCTTAATTTGAATCATTATATTTATATCTTTTGTCCATTTTTATCATCCCTTTGTCTCATTCCTTATAAAAAAAAAAAATAAGTTTCTCCTGAAATCATTAATCAGAGTATGATGCCTTTCTATCTCCCCCCTAAGTTAATCAAATTAATCTTTAAAATAATATCGAATACCCAATCCGATTTTGCTTGGTACATTCTATCTAACTAATACATCCAACATAATTAAGTACATAATTAGACAATAAATCCAAATATTAAAAAAAGATACTATAATAAAAATTTTATAATAACATCAATACCATAGTCTTATTAAACTCTTTAATTAAAACAATATTCTAAACCTCCCCTATTATTAAGTTTTAAAGCCAATCATTTTTAAACATTTTAACATTTTAATCTCTTATCAACTCTTAAATCATTACAATACTACCATCTCATCTTATGTACCTTGCAAAATCTTTTTTTTTAAAAAAATTATACTTTATCCATTATCCAAAAAAAAATTTCTTTTTTTTCATTTAATTTCAAAACATTGTAGCTTTTCTCCACCTTTTCCCTTTCTTTCTTCTCCCAACAAACCTTTCTACCCCCCCTTCTTCTAGCCTCTGCCTTGCCAGCTTTCCTTCTCTGTCGTATTCCTTTTCCCTTTTGTTTACTATCATCATATTGGTTTTGCACCTTATTTTTCCCTTTCTTAAATGTTTTTTTAGATCTTAAGTCCTTAAGTCCTTTAATTTTCTTCTTTTCTCTTCTTTTCTTTTCTTTCTCTCTTCCTTCTTTCTGGATCAAGTTCTGAGATTCATTAAAAATGGCTCCTTTCTTTCTTTCTTGTTCCTCTGCTGTCTTCATCTGTTGTAATGTTTGTTGATAATTAATAAGCGCCATTTCTAAGAAAAGGAAAGCTTCTTCCACACCATCTTTACCATTTTTTTTGCTTGTTCATATTCTTTTCTTAGTTCCTCAACAGAAAGAGCCATTATAAATCCTTTCTTTTCTTTTCCCCTTCTTTCTTCTTACAACAACCAGAATATTCAAAAGAAAATAAAAAAAATAAAACAGTCCCAAAGTTATCAGTCAGTCCAAACCAAGGCAGAGTTCTCACTTTCTCCTTCTGGGGTAATATCAATCCAAGAGAAAGAAAGTCCAAATCTGTTTAAAATCTTATTGCAATATATTCTAGTCTTCAAATCCTTAAGGCATCTGCTCCAACAAAGTCTTAGCATACAAATGTTTTCTTTTAATCCTCTCTCTTCCCACTCATCGCTTAAAACCAATTTTCACCTAAAAGAAATAGGTTTCTTAATATCCAGTTATTTATTCCGTAGGAAAAGAGGGAAAGCTATCCTTTCAGCACCTTCAAACAGCCGCTTTTTTCCTCTTCTGGCAGGTATTATTCAGAAAGTCATACTTTTCAGGAATTTTATTAGATATGTCTTAGAGTCCTAGGAGCCAAGAAAAACTTTCTCCTCTCAATCACTTTCTCCACTTCCTCCTGCGCATTCTTACCCGGCTGCCAGCTTCTTTGTGGCGGCCATTACAGACCGCCGCTGCACCGTCCTGGGAAAAGGGAGTTCTGCCGGCCAGGGAGGGAGTCTGCAGCACCCCAAACCCTTCTCCGGATCCCCTACCTTCAGCTGCCCCTGCAGGGCAGCCTAGCTCCGTACCCGGCTGGGTCGGAGCCCCAAAACGGCTAGCGCGGCAGGGATCGCGCAGCTTCGCAAATCCCTGCCGCTCGCGAAGCCGACAAGCCGGAAGTTTGCATCTTTATTAATTTTGAGGCCTGCCACTTCGCCGAATTTCTCTATTTTCTGTAGTAATATCAGACCAGATTCTAGCGGGTCTTCAATAACAAATGCCATATCATCGGCAAAGGCCTGTAATTTGTATTCTTCCTTTTTAATTTGTGTTCTTTTTATTTCCTTATTTGATCTAATTCTTCTCAGTAATGTTTCTAATGTTAAAATGAAAAGCAGAGATGATAGTGGACATCCCTGCCTGACTCCTTTCATTATTTCAAATGGTTTCATCATTTCCCCATTTATTAATACATTCACTTTCTGGATAGTATAGATCATTTCTACCATTTTCTCAAACCTTTCTCCAAATTTCATAAATTTAATCTGTGATATCATAAACTTCCCATTAACATTATCAAACGCTTTTTGTGCATCCAGGAAGACAAGGGCTACTTGGCTCCCTGGATGCATTTCATAGTATTCTAATATATTGATTATTGTTCTAGTATTATTTCTAATTTGTCTTGTCGGGAGGAATCCATTTTGATCAGGGTGTATTTTTTCTAACCTATCTGCCATATAAAATTTTTATAATCAACATTAAAAGAGATATTGGTCAATAGTTTTTGGTTTGATTAGCATCTAAACCCTCCTTTGGGATTAATGTAACATAGGCCTCCTTCCACGAATCTGGTATCCTTGCTTCCAACAATATCTCATTGCAAAGTTCCAGAAATATACTTTCTATGGATTCCCCTATTTTTTTTATAAAGTTCACCTGGTAAACCATCTGGGCCTGGGGTTTTATTATTTTTTTGTCTTTTAATTGCTTCCTTCAGTTCAGTTAGTGTTATTTCCTTATTTAATATTTCCTTTTTTCCTTCCTATAGTGAGTACAATGGTTCTTTTTTCAGCTATCCATCTATGTTCCCTATTTCTATTGTTTCCTGACTGTACAGGTTCTCTCTCGCAATTTTTTTTCTTTTCTATATTGGTTTCCTCAATTCCACTCTAATCTAATAGTTGTGTATGATTCTTCTCTCATTTTCTTTTTTTAATTTATAGGCAAGCCAATCTACCAGGTTTATTTGCATACTCAAAATAATTTTGTTTTGTGTATTGTAAACTCCTTACTAAGTTTTCCTGTTCTAAAATGTTCAATTTGTTTTTTTGTTAATGCCAAATTATTTCTAGTTTGTTCTTCCCCCGGTTTTTTTTGCAATTTATCTTCTAATCTTTTTATCTCCCCTATTAATGTATTATGGTTTCCCCATTTTTCTTTATTTCTTTTTGCCATGTATGCTATTGTTATTCATCTCAAGTATGCCTTCATTATATCCCATAAATTTTGCAATGAGGTATGTTGATTCTTATTATTTTTAAAGAATAGTTCCAATTCTTCTGAGATTTTTTTGAAGGTACTCATTTTCTTTTAGGATTTGTGGATTTAATGTCCATCTGCCTTTTTTTCCTCGTTTGTCCTTTCCATGTTATTTTAAGTGGATTGTGATCCGCCCAGGTATTTAGCATTTTTCCTATTTTTCCAATGTCTTTGAGTCGGTCTCCATTTACCCAGGCCATATCTATTCTTGACCAAGATTTATGCGGGTTGGAGTAAAAGGTGAATTTATTTTCTCCTGAGTTCAGTTTTCTTCCTACATCCAATAAGTTCAATTCTTCCGACATTTCAAAAAAGGTTTTTGGTAGTGTGTTTTTCTTTTTGCACTTTTGTTCACTGTCATAATCTTTTCGGATGTTTGCAACTGCATTATAATCTCCAATTATACATACATTCTGAATTCTAGTTCAATAAGTTTGCTATGTATGGTTTTATAGAACTTGCTTTGATTTTTATTAGGCGCATATATCCCTACCAATAGAATGCTTTTGTTTTCTATAGATACTTCCACCATCAATATCCTCTCTCTCGTGTCATTATATATTAACTTTGAAATTATTTCTTCCTTAATATATATTGCTACCCCTCTTTTTTTCCCTCTGCTAATGTTGTATATAATCTTCCTAACTTTTTATTTTGTAAATATCGTTCATCTTGTTTCTTAATGTGCACTTGTTGCAGGCACACTATATCAGTCTTCTGTTTCTCTAGTTTAGATAATATCCTTCTTCTTTTTGTTGGTATGTTCAGTCCATTCATGTTAATCGACAAAAGTTTCAGTCCCCATTCCATTTTTATGTCTTGTTCCAGTTTTGGTCTTCTATTTACTCTCATGTCTTCTTTGACTTCTGGTTCTAACTCCTTCTTCTTCTTGATCTACTGTCCCCTCGCTGTTTCTTTCCCTTGGTCCTTCTCTTTATTCTCTTTCGAAAGTTCTTCTTGGCTTGGTTTACCCAATTCTTCTCTACTACTGCTCTTCTTTGGGTCCAACTAGCTGCTCGTAGAAGTCTTCAGCTTTCCCCAGATTGTCAATTTTTATTTTTTTATCGTTCCATGTAATCAACATGCCTTCTGGGATAATCCATCAAAATAAAATATTCTTTTTATTTAGTTGATTGGCCAAAAATCGGTAATCTTTCCGCTGTTCGCGTACTCTCCTAGGTATCTATTTTAATATGATTATTTCTTTTCCCTTGTACATCATTGGTTCTTCTCTAATGATTTTATAAACGATGTCCCTTACTTTCCTCCTTGCAAATCTTATACGGACCTCTCTAGGGAGTCTATGGCATCTGGCGTAGCTGGTATATACCCTATAGATGTCATCAATCTCATTTATCATATCTTGTCTATCTCTTTGTAGGGTATCAGCCATCAATTCAGCCATCAGGATTGTTAGGTCTTCCTCTTTTGATTCTACCACATTTTGAAATCTTAAGAAAAATGAAGCTCAGTTCATTTCGAGATTGCTGAGGGATTCTTCCGTTTCTTTATTGTGTCCTGCAATCTTCTGATCCATTGCCTCTAGTTTCTTCTCCGTCTGTTCCATTTGCAATTCAATTTTTTTTATCCTCTCCTCATTTTTCTTGATTGTTTCTTGGATCATCTAGATTACGAATTTCTACTTTCGTTTCTCCCATCTCCAATTTTAGTTCCACTTTCATCACTTCCATGTCAAATTTGATCTCCACATGGTTCTTTGACATCATTTGTTGTAGTTTAATCATTGTTTTCTGTATTGTCAGTACAGTGGTTTGAACCATCTGCATACTAAGTGTGGTATTCGATTTCTCCGGGGCCAGCATTCCTTCAATTGTTCGCTGGTTAGATGTAGCTGGGCTAGATATTGATACCGACAATGTAGGCTTTTCCCAAGTCTTGGTAGTTGTAACGCTAGTCATCTCTCTAATAATCTTATGCTCCTATAATCTTATACATATTTTCCCAGATTACCATCCGAGTTGTTTAGTCTTTATGGGGATTTTCCCTCAATTTAATAGTCTATAAAATAGTTAATAAATCTAAAAAGTCGATCCTATAAAAATAAAAGTATCAGTTAATAATTAGTTATTTGTTAGTAATTAATGCTAATAATTAATACTTACTAATTTATCAATGTGTTAAGTAGGAAAGTCAATTACTTAAAGTCTTAAATACAGCCTAGTATGGTAACTATAATACTAAGTTAATAATAAATACTATAATGACAATTAATACATAAAGCTTATCAATTATTAACAATATTATCAATACTTTCATATGCTATAACAATATATCTTATACTATAATTATAAATAATTATTAACTCAAGTATTTCAAGTATATAAATCAATCTAATCTTTATTATTTAATTATATAAAGTTTTTTAAATATCTTCTATTAATGCTCTATACAATTCTATAAAATTCTGTGCAAATGTTATCTATATATAGATATAGATATATGTAAAAGTTACATAAATAATATTACTAAGAGAAAAAGTGGCTATTATCTTAAATTTCTTAAATTTCATATATATATATATATATATACACACACACACACACACACACACACACACACACACACACATATATACACATATACATATACATATACATCAGGGGTCTCAAACTCAATTTACCTGGGGGCCACTGGAGGCAGAGTCTGGGTGAGGCTGGGCCGCATAAGGGATTCCACGAAAAAAACATTGTTAAAAAAATATCCTCAAATGTCATCAACAGTTAATGATTTCTCCAATACATGAACTGTCCTGAACACATGAATGGAACATTGAATGAAGATCATGAACAGTTCCTCAGAACATGGCTTCTCCAGCTTACTCCTTGCTGCCAGAGACTTGACAACGCTTCCTCTCACATATCTGAGCCACATTTGGCTTGAGAGAGGAGGCACTTGAGACCCTCAGTATGGCTTGAAGATGATCATCAGTAAGTCTGGACCTGTACTTGGACTTGTTAAAGTTCAGGGTGGAGAAGAAGTTTTCGCACAAATATGTGCTCCCAAAAAGGCACATGGTCTGCTTGAACATTCGGGAAAGCTCAGGGAAGCTGGGGGGCAATTCTCTCAAAAATTGCCCATGCTTGTCTGCTTTTCCATTCACCTCCCTAAATTTGGCCTTGAGGTCAGAGTTGCATTGCAGGTCAATAGCTCCATTTGAAGCACAGGAGGGGCATCTTGCACATCAAAGGTGAAGGGGTCTGCAAAAAATTGAAAAGTGGCTCTGTGCGTCTTGAAGTCTGCAAATCTGTGATCAAATTCCTTCTGTAGCTTCAAAATAGCATCAACATACTTCTCACCACTGAATGGTGTTCCTGCATCCACAAGTGCCTTGCATGCTGGGAAATGGCAAAGGTTTGTCTGAGAGAGCTGGGCTTTCCATAACACAAGTTTTGTGGAGAATGCTCTCACGTTGTCATAGGCAGCACTGACAAGCTGCCCCTGGCCTTGTAACCTCTTGTTCAGTACATTCAGCTCATGTGTGATGTCGACAAGAAAAGCTAAGTCCATGAGCCATTTCTGATCATTCAACTCGGGAACAGCCATCCCATCCTTCTCCATGAAGGCTTTCACTTCTTCTCTCAGTTCAAAAAATCTTTCCAAGACATTTCCCCTGCTGAGCCAACATACCTCAGTGAAATAGAGCACATCTTCATATTCTGACTCCATTTCCTCTAAAAAAGCACGGAACCTCCTGTGCTTTAAGCCCCTGGATCTGATGTGGTTGATGCATTTCACAACAACAGACATCACGTTGTCACACTTCAGGCATTTGCTGCAAAGGGCCTGCTGATGGATAATGCAGTGCAGAGGGTGTAGCCTCTTCTACACCCTCCTCCTCAAGTTTTCTCTGAACAAGTGCCACCAGTCCATTTTTCCTCCCCGTCATTGATGGTGCTCCGTTGGTTGTTATTCCAACAAACCTATTCCATGGCAAACCGGCATTCTCAATGGCATCACACAGCTGGCGAAATATCTCATGAGCGGTGGTCTGGCCATGCATTGGAATTACTCTGAGCAACTTCTCTGTCACTTCAAAATTGCGATCAACACCACGGACATAAATTGTGAGCTGAGCAGTGTCAGTTATGTCTGTGCTCTCATCAAGAGCAACTGAATATGCATCAAAACATCTGGCTTTCTCACACAGTTGATGATAAATGTCACTTGAAAGGTCAGAAATGCGCTCTGCCACTGTGTTGGCAGAAAGGCTGATGTTGCTGAACTGACTTTTCTTTTCCGGACAAACTATACTTGCAGCCTGTAATATGCATTTTTTTACAAACTCACCCTCTGTGAATGGTTTTCCCACCTTAGCAATCATCTCACTAACCATATAGCTAGCTTCGACTGCTGCTGCATTCTCTTTGGTTGCTTTCTTGAAGAAATCTTGTTGCCTCACTAGACATGTTTTAAGGCTGGCAACCCGGTTGGCTCTCTCATCCCCCTGATATTTTGCACATTCCTCAGCATGTTTAGTTGAATAATGATGTTTCAGGTTGTATTCCTTGTGCACTGCAACTTTTTCAGTGCAAATAAGGCATGTTGGGATGCCCCTGTGCTCAACAAAGAAATACTGCGTCTCCCACCTTTACTGAAATTGTCTGTGCTCGTCACCTATCTTTCTCTTCACTGCAGGCTTTGACAAAGACATGATGAGGGTGTGACAAAATTTAGTTTATTCCACTTGGTGTCGCTCTTGTTCCACGTTTCATAGAAGTGTTTAGCCAGCTAGCGATGCATGGAGAACGTCTCGACGTGTGATGTCATTTCCGCTTCTACTTGTCACAACAGCGCTGCGGATGATGAACAGTCCGGTAGCAGTCGCCTTTCTCTGCGTTTGATCGTGGCATTTGTTGATGGTAGAAAGTACCGGAATGGCGACCGCCAAAAAAGGCGACTGCTACCAGACTGTTCATCATCCGCCACACTGTTGTTACAAGCGTAGTGTGCATGAAGTCGGTGTAGCTTAGCCTAGCACCGAATGTCAGCCACGACGAGGAATGGCGGGCGGGACTTCCTTCAGAAGGGCCGCACTAATATTATACTTTCATATCATGGTGGGGGCCACAGGATATCGTCCTGCGGGCTGCAATTGGCCCGCGGGCTGCGAGAATGAGACCTCTGATATATATATACACTGCTCAAAAAAATAAAGGGAACACAAAAATAAGACATCCTAGATCTGAATGAATGAAATATTCTTATTAAATACTTTGTTCATTACATAGTTGAATGTGCTGACAACAAAATCACACAAAAATTATCAATGGAAATCAAATTGAGCAACCCATGGAGGTCTGGATTTGGAGTTACACTCAAAATTAAAGTGGAAAAAAACACTACAGGCTGATCCAACTTTGATGTAATGTCCTTAAAACAAGTCAAAATGAGGCTCAGTAGTGTGTGTGGCCTCCACGTGCCTTTATGACCTCCCTACGATGCCTGGGCATGCTCCTGATGAGGTGGCAGATGGTCTCCTGAGGGATCTCCTCCCACACCTGGACTAAAGCATCCCCCAAACTCCTGGACAATCTGTGGTGCAACATGGCATTGGTGGATGGAGTGAGACATGATGTCCCAGATGTGCTCAATTGGATTCAGGTCTGGGGAATGGGCGGGCCATTCCATAGCATCAATGCCTTCATCTTGCAGGAATTGCTGACACACTCCAGCCACATGAGGTCTAGCATTGTCGTGCATTAGGAGGAACCCAGGGCCAACCACACCAGCATATGGTCTCACAAGGTCTGAGGATCTCATCTCGGTACCTAATGGCAGTCAGGCTACCTCTGGTGAGCACATGGAGGGCTGTGTGGCTCCCTAAAGAAATGCCACCCCACACCATTACTGACCCACTGCCAAACCAGTCATGCTGGAGGATGTTGCAGGCACCAAAATGTTCTCCATGGCGTCTTCAGACCCTGTCATGTCTGTCACATGTGCTCAGTGTGAACCTGCTTTCATCTGTGAAGAGCAGAGGGCGCCAGTGGCGAATTTGCCAATCTTGGTGTTCTCTGGCAAATGCCAACGTCCTGCACGATGTTGGGCTGTAAGCACAACCCCCACCTGTGGATGTCGGGCCCTCATACCACCCTCATGGAGTCTGTTTCTGACTGTTTGAGCAGCCACATGCACATTTGTGGCCCGCTGGAGGTCATTTTGCAGGGCTCTGGCAGTGCTCCTCCTGTCCCTCCTTGCACAAAGGTGGAGGTAGTGGTCCTGGGTTGTTGCCCTCCTACAGCCTCCTCCACGTCTCCTGATGTACTGGCCTGTCTCCTGGTAGCGCCTCCGTGCTCTGGACAGTACGCTGACAGACACAGCAAACCTTCTTGCCACAGCTCGCATTGATGTGCCATCCTGGATGAGCTGCATTCCCTGAGCCACTTGTGTGCTCAAAAAAAATAAAGGGAACACTTAAACAACACAATGTAACTCCAAGTCAATCACACTTCTGTGAAATCAAACTGTCCACTTAGGTAACAGCACTGATCGACAATCAATTTCACATGCTGTTGTGCAAATGGAATAGACAACAGGTGGAAAGCATAGGCAGTTAGCAAGACTTCCCCAATAAAGGAGTGGTTCTGCAGGTGGTGACCACAGACCACTTCTCAGTTTCTATGCTTTCTGGCTGATGGTTTGGTTGCTTTTGAATGCTGGCAGTGCTTTCACTCTAGTGGTAGCATGAGACAGATTACAACAAAAGATTGTGACAGATTTGGAAAAATAGAAAAATTTACAATTATCCTTAACAGGGAGAATAGCTACAATCAAAATGAACACATTGCCAAAAATATTATATTTGTTCCAGATGATTCCAATAAGATTGAGGAAAAAATATTTTGAGGATTTAAATAAAATGATGTTGAAATTCATTTGGCAAGGGAAAAAGACAAGAATCAAGATAAAATTGTTGCAGGATGCAAGAGTAAGAGGAGGTTTTGGACTGCCCAATTGGGAACTATGCTATCAGGCAGCAATATTGATGTGGATGAAAGAATAGGTTGTATTGAAAAATGCTAGACTATGGTACAATGAAAGTAGGGTACATGGATATTTTAGGAGACATAGTGTCAGAGTCGCCTTATTAACAGTATGGGAGAAAATAAGGGAATATCACTATATGAAAATACCAGTCTGGTTGTCAACAATAGAGGCATTTACATATCCAAATATTTTCAAAAGGGAACATATTATTATATATGAGGAAATTTTAAATGAAAAGGGTGAACTCAAAATAAAGCAAGAACTAGAGGAACAAGGGATAAATATAGGTTGGTATTCATATTTGCAAATACACTCAGGGTATGAGAAAGATACTAAGATGTCTGGGTTATATAAGGAATTGACTGAATTAGACAAAATCCTAACAGGGACCGAAGAGAAGATGATCAAAAAACTATAAGATTACTTATTAGGAGTGAAATTAGAGGAAAAGCAAGTTAAAGAAACAATGGTTGCATGGGGGGAAAATTTTTGGATATGGGATAGACTTGGACAAATGGCAGACACTATGGACTAGAAACTACAAGTTAATTATGTCAATGGCCTACAAAGAGAACTTGTATAAGATGTTTCATAGGTGGCACTTACCCCCAGTGAGAATAGCCAAGATGTTTAAAGATAAATCGGCGAAATGCTCGAAATGTCATCAGATATTTGGATCATACTACCATATGTGGTAGACATGCATTGACGCTAAAAATATTGGACTAGAATATGCATGTAGTTGGAAAAAATGATAGAACAACACATAGATTTAAAATCAGAGATATTTTTATTGGGAATGTTGCCTGAAGGTTATAGTAGAGAGACAACATAGGCCAAGAACACAGAACACAGGCCAAGAATTCAACCCCATGCTGGAACTACCCACCAAGGAACCCGAAATCTCCTCCCTTAAGGAGTGGATTAATAACTTGCAAGCCATGTGGCCAGTGGTAAGATTAGCTTTACAGGAAGCTAGAGCAGCTTTTAAAGTTCAAGCAGACAAAAAGTGCTGTGATCCTAAATTTTTCAAGATTGGGGGCCATGTATATTTGTCCACAAAATTCTGAAAATCATTACAACCTTCTAAGAAACTGGGGCCAAAATTAATTGGGCCATTCCCCATCTCCAAAATTATTAACCCCGTTATGGTAGAGCTTCTACTTCCCAAAACACTTAGGTACAGTATTTCATTGTAGCTTGCTCAAACTGTGTATCTGCCATTCTTCATGGAAGAAGAAGGGGAGGAAGTTGGAATAAGAAATCCTTTTTGATGCAACCTGGATATATTAAATCTTATATTGAATTTGTATAACCCATGATATACTATGGAGGGACAGAGACCAGATGCCCGGAACCCAGTCACTTTTGAAAGAGACAATCACAGGATGAAGAGACCATAAAAATTCCTGCTGGGAGATGTCTCCTGGGAACCTCAAAAAAGATAGTTTTCAGGAGAATGGGGGAATGTTGGCTCTTTGTTTTACTAAATACACATCAAGAGAAGGGGAGGGGTCTTAAACTCCCTTATCTATCCCTGCATGCCTGAGGCACGTTAGATGCTGCTTTTAATCCCTACATGAATTGTCTCATCTCAATAAAGGATTCCTTTTGATGCGTTTGGTTTTCAGAATTCTTGTTGATTGAATGGGAAAAGTTATGTAGCCTGAAATCAATTTTATCTAAAATGCTTAAAATGTAGCTTCAAATTTAGTCCAAAAAATTAGAAGTTTTGGTGATGATTGTGCAAAAAATTTTTTCTAAATGTTCTCTCCATGGCAAAATATATTGCTAATGTTATTAGATACAGACTGGATAAACTAGTAAAACATTTTCTGTTTGAAACAGAGGACAAATCAATAGTCTTCCTAACTGGATAGGGATGGACTGGTACTGAAATATAAGTTAACACAAAGTATACAATACATCCCAATATTAAGAGACAAAAACCCATGACTAAAGCACAATAGCCTATACAGTGACAGTAGTATTGGACTATTACTTTGTGTATAGATTTATATGGAAATGTTTTGGAAATCACTGCTTCAAAAAAATGTTATTTGAGAAAAATGTCACTGGACTGAACTACTGAAGTTTAAGTAGAAACCTGCAGTTCCATCAATCTCTGTCAGAAGATAAGCACAATCAGTTGGCAAAATGTTTTGAAGAACATATGACAATATGGTAAGGAATACAGTACTTTAAAAAACATTTTAGTTTTTCTTTTTTTAATCAAAGATAAAACCTTAAAGCTATTCTTTCATGGGCTGCATTAGTTGACTAAATGCCTTTAACTGAATATTGAAGTCTGTGCATAAAGTGGATACACTGATTGCAGAAGAATTTTTAAAAATGCAGTCCAGTTTGTGTAGCATTGAAAGCCTATTGACTATTTGAATTGGAGAAATAAAATTATCTAGAATTTCTCTAGAAGCACAACATTAAGCTTGTGTATTCAGAAGTAGCTAAAATGTGTTTATTAGGGTTTATTACCAGGCAGTCCAGATTATTCTCATAATCCAGATCTATACTTAGCCCATCTTTATTTAAAACAAATTCATTGGCAAAATAGTTAATACAGGATATGAATTAAATTTAATTCCAACATTTGATTAATGTAAATTATATAATTAAATTAAAAATAGATTATATCTCATCTATATAATTAGATATAATTACAACACTTCACAGCAAAATAAGGCAACCCCTAATTGTGGAACTCTTGTTTGACATTCTCAATAAATTTGTCAAATGCTAAAATTAAAAATTAGATTGATAATAGAAAATAATATATGCAACTCAGTGGTGGGATTCAAAAAATTTTACTACCAGTTCTAGGGGCATGACTTATTTGGTGGGCATGGCTTAGAATCACGTGGCTGGGTGGGCGTGGCTTGGTGGCTATGTGATTGGGGTGGTCATATGACTGTGAGCGTAGCTTGGTGGTCATGTGACTGGGTAGGTGGGGCCAACTCAATGTCACTCACGTCAAGGGGTGCCTCATCTGGCCCCTCCCCTCCCAGCCATTCCTTGTCACACCCAGCCTCAACATATCTATAGTTCTGTAAAAATGTTGTTCACCTTTTGTTGACTTTATTATCCATGTACTATAGATGTACTTTATGGACCACTGAAAGGAGGAAATGGCTCACATGCTTTGCCCAAGAGGATGATAGGCAACAGGCTTTTAGGGAGCTGCCAGAAAGAAGGGGGGGGGGCAATGTATTTTCCAAAGCACCAGAAGGCAAACAATGTATTTTCCAAAGCAGGATGGAAACTGAACAGAGACAGAAGCAACCTAAAAGTAAGAAGAAACTTCCTGACAATGAGAACAATTAACCAGTGGAATTGCTTGTCACCAGATGTTCTGGGTGCTCCAACACTGAAAGTTTTTAACAAAAGACTGGACAGCCATTTCTCTGAAATGGTATAGAGTTCCCCCCAAGGTCCCTTCTAAGTGCTATTCTGTTATTCTGACACCTTTCCCAGGACCTCTACTCAGAATTTGGCACCCTCAGTTTTCCTGCCTGAGCAGGAGGTTGGACTAGAAGACCTCCATAGTCCCTTTCAACTCTGTTAAACCCACCTGTGTTTATGCTCTGGACTATTGACATGTAAACCCTGAAAAATACCTGGGCAAAAGAAAGGCAATAAAATAACTCTAGGTGTAGGGACAGTGTAAGTCCTGGTCAGATGGTGGGTTTCCTCCCCGTAGAGGTGCAATATTTGTTTTCTGAGGTTCTCGCGGGTATTTGTATGTGGATCTTTGGTTATTCGGGTTTTCTCCCGCGTAAGATTGGAAGTATCTAGGCAACGTTTCGATGAAGTCTCATTCATCATCTTCAGGCTTGTGTCTTCCGCTCTGTGCTTCTCAGAGTGATGTGAGCTTGCAGCTGCTTCTTCCTTTTAACTGCTAGTGGGGGTGTGACTTGATTGGGTGGGGGCTTGGCTGTGTTCTGATTGGGTGGGGGTGTGTTCTCATTGGTTGGGGGGTTGGCTGTGTTCTGATTGGTTGGGGGGTTGGTTGTGTTCTGATTGGCTGGCGGTGTGTTCTGTTCAGGTGGGGGCTTGGTTGTGCTCAGGTTAGTCTTAGTTGCTGGGGGATCACATCACTCTGAGAAGCACAGAGCGGAAGACACAAGCCTGAAGATGATGAATGAGACTTCATCGAAACATTGCCTAGATACTTCCAATCTTACGCGGGAGAAAACCCGAATAACCAAAGATCCACATACAAATACCCGCGAGAACCTCAGAAAACAAATATTGCACCTCTACGGGGAGGAAACCCACCATCTGACCAGGACTTATGAAAAACTTGAAGTCCAAAGAGCTTCCATTTTATGTGACCTCGCATTCCTATGCAACTGCCGAGATCAAAATTTAATTCCCACAAGCTTCCAATTGAAATTCCACACCAACACAGCAGCCACCAAACGCATCCTAAAAAGAACAGAATTGGCCCTAATTAGAAATGAACTTCACACAAAAAGATTCCTCCTAGACCAAATCAACAAAGATCTCCTCACACTTCACCTCAAACTCAGCAACAAGATTCACCCCTTACTTTGGGACAAATCCAAACAACTCGCTGTCTGGAGAGCCGAAACACAGACCACCCTCAAGACAGACACACACACCAACAAACTCAGAAAACTACAACAACGCCAGAAACCAACTCCTCCTCCCTCACAGCCACACATGAAACAAACAGTACACAACATCTCAGACAAGATCCTCACCGAAGCCGAAACCAAGGTCCTTTCAAAAGGATTCAACTTTGCTGTCGCTCCCAAACACATCCCCACAGAAACCATCATATGTGGAGTTGAAACCAGCCTGACCAAAACCAACCCTGATGATGCTAATAGAATCAGACTCGAAATCACCAACATCCTCTGCACTAGCAAACCACCCAAAAGCAACTTATCCAAAGAAGAACAAACTGCACTACTTAACCTGAAAGAAGACACCAGCATAATAATCCTACCAGCAGACAAGGGCAACGTGACAGTGGTTATGAACACATCTGACTAACAAACCAAGTTAACCAACCTACTCCTAGACCCCACATACAAACCCCTAAAGACAGACCCCACCACCTACCTAGAAAAAACCACCAGATCCAAAATAAAAGCCTCCCCCATCAGTGAAGAAATCCAGCAAAGAATCATACCCAGAGAGAAATCATCCAGATGCCCTAAGCTTTATGGTCTCCCCAAGATACACAAAGAAGGAACCCCACTTAGACCAATAGTCAGCTCCATAGGCTCACCTCTACAAAACCTAGCCAAATTTCTCGCCAAACAACTACAGCCCTATGCAGAATCCATCAACTCACATGTAAGAAACTCATTCCAGTTCATCGAGATCATAAAGAAACAAAATTTACAACCCAGTGACCTACTAGTGAGCTTCGATGTCATATCCCTCTTCACCAAGTGCCAATAAAAGAAGCCTTGACAGCCATCCAAAACAAATACAACCCCCCCCCAAGCACATCCTAGATCTGACCAACCACTGCCTATCCAATACATACTTCACCTACAATGGACAAAAATACAAACAAATAGAAGGAGCACCCATGGGATCACCCCTCTCACCTGTCATCGCAAACCTCTACATGGAACACTTTGAAACACAAGCTCTAGAAAAATATGATCACAAACCCAAACTCTGGCTCAGATACGTAGATGACACCTTCATAATCTGGCCACACGGGAAAGAAAAACTGAACAACTTCCTCACACACCTCAACAGCCTACACCCCAAAATACAATTCACCATGGAAACAGAAGCTAACTGTCAGACTGTGCTCCTTCTAAATCCCAAGAAAGAAATACTCAGACTCCATGGTGTAGAGCAGAATTTATCTTTTACTGGAAAATGAATGGTAGCAACAGAATCAATTCCGAAACTAAAACATTGGCGGGTAAAATGCATATACAAAGGGATAGAATTGCTCCCCCCTCCAGAGATCAAATGATTCTTCCAATTAAAACTTCTGAATAGGATCATGTGGTCATCTCTAGGTGATGATGAGGCTACTGTCAGTGACCTTGACATATTTTGATAAAAGTTCGCAGTTGCGCATAAAAAAGGACAGAGGTTAGTGAGAAATGGAAAGTTACAACAAAGAATCCCCCCTCCCTTTCTTTACCCAGCAAAGGAATGCAAAACACCTCCTGCCTTCTTCCCTTCGAAGATTCCCCCCTCCCACCGTTTCATGACAGCCGAAAGAGAAATAAAAAGCATAGCAACAAATGAGCCATAATTAGGAGCGGAGATATCTTGATAGGTAGGGATGGATATCTCTTGAGGCTGACACTAACAATCAACTTCCCTTCCTAGATGTCTTGGTATACAAAAAATCCAATGGCTCCCTAGGACACACCATCTACCAGAAGAAAACACATACAAACCGCTATCTACACGCACTCTCACACCACCACCCAGCACAGATCAATTCCGTAGCCAAAACACTCATCTCCAGAACAAAATGCTTAGCCGACGAACAACACCTAAAAACCGAACTACACACTCTCACCAACATACTAACAGCCAATGGATTCCAAAGAAAGAAGATTACCCACCTAATCCAAAAAGAAACCCCAACCAAAATCCAAGGCAGAGAACAAGAGAATGGCAAAGCCCTCCTCCAATATATAAAAGGCACTACAGACAAAATCAGCAAGATCCTCCAAAAACACAACATTAAAACAGCATTCTGCACAAACAGAAAAATATCCACCATCCTAAGAAACCCTAAAGACAAAATCGAGTTTGAAAACCAAGGAGTATATGAAATCCCGTGCACCGCCTGCCCCACCACATACATTGGACAAACTAACAGAAGAATAAGTGCACGCGTTGAAGAACATAAGAACTCAATCAAAAAAGAAGAACCGACCTCTTCCCTGGTCCAACACCTCAAAGCCACAGGACATGAGATTGACTTTAAAAATACCAGAACTATCGCCAAAACCGAACACTTCAACAACAGAATAATCAGAGAAGCCATAGAGATAGAAAAACGCCCACACAGCATGAATAAAAGAGATGACACCTCCCGCCTACCAACCATTTGGAAACCCGCCCTCATGAACAGACGAGTACCTAACATGAAGAATGGCACCAGACCCACACCCACCAGAGCCACACAAGATGCCACCACCACACTTCCACGTAAAAAGCAGACTCACACCCACACAGAAGAGGAGACACGACCACGGACCAGAAGCCGCACTGCAGCTGCATCACTACCCACTTCAAACCCCTCCGAGCCATACATGAAGTGAACTGACCCCCACCATGAAGATGCAGCACGACCACGAACTCGAAGCCAAACAGCAAGATCACAGCTCACCAGCTCAAATCCCAAACCAAAGATCCACATACAAATACCCGCGAGAACCTCAGAAAACACACACATACACACACACACACACACACACACACACACACACATACACACACACCATTATATAAATTAGCATGTTCTGGTTTTGACTGTTTGAAATCTGGTGACCTCCGGTTGCGTTTCCTTTGAGGACAGACTGAAGACCATGATCGTGCGTGGTTTCGATCCATGTTGTACCTGTTAGAGGGCTCCAAATGGGGCTAGAACCACCTTGAAGGGGTGGGGAAGAAGGGGGAGACCACCTGCCAGGTCAAGGGGAGCTGCATCTCCCCTCCTTGACCAGGTAAACTTCCCCCGAAGTCGGGCTGCAACAGTGGTTAAATATGGCCAACCTGAAGAAGGAGAGCTACTCGGGACAAAGATCATGCAGGAGCTGTGAAGAAGCAGATAGTGTGGAGACCAGGCAAATTAAGTGCAATATCTGAATACAAGGTACCCCAGATTTAAAACTTTAAAGAGACTTTTTTTAAAAAGACTGGAAACGCGGCGACCAGAGGGAGTGAAAAAAAATAGGAAATAAGTGAAAATGCTTTGAATTCAATCTACCTCATATTGACTGGCCCCTAAATGATTGTACAACTGAAATCATACACACAACCTTCTACAATGCTATTACAAATCTGGGACTGGAACAACTAGTAACCAACAACACTAGACTAAACAACTGCCTCGATCTCATCTTCTGCAATAGTTTGAATTTAATTTACGGAATACAAACTAAAAAACCCTTTTCCAGCAGTGACCACAATATGATTGACTTTTGTCTCAACATACGCCCACACAAAAATCACCACAATGATGTAATCCCCAATTGTAACTTCAAAAAAGGCAACTATGATCTTATAGACAACGATCTCTCATCCCTTGATTGGCAATCTCTATTCACTGGATGCAATACTGTTGAAGACCATTACAACATATTTTTACTTGAAGTCAAAAGAGTCATCAAACTATATGTACCAACAACAACTCCCAAAACAAAACAAAAAAAGCAGATTACCCATAACAATAAGGAAACTTCAATCCAAAAAGAGATCACTCTGGTGGAAAAACAAATCTGGTCACGTTGCCAATTTCAAAAGCCGATACAAAAATTTATGCCACCAGATAAAGACCGAATGCATCAATTATCACATTAAACAAGAGGAAAACCTTCTAAGCACCAATTCCACCCGTGCTTTTTACAATTTTGTAAACAACAAACTAAAAGACTCAAGGTCTATCCCACCCTTGATAGGACCTGATGGTAAAGACTGCAACAACGACACCATTAAAGCCAACATCTTTAACACATTCTTCGGCTCAGTATTTGTAAACAGCAATGGATCATGCCCAGTATTTCCTAGCCGTACCACAGATAACAACAATGATCTCTATACATATCGATTTTACAGAAGACAATGTTGAAAAAGCACTACGCAATCTAAAACCATCTCTATCTATTGGACCGGATGGAATATGTGCCTACTTCTTAAAAAAAGCTATCCACTGCCATAGCCAAACCTCTAAGCATAATCTTTGAAAAATCTTTCAAGACCAGCTCCTTGCCTAACCTATGGTCACAAGCCACAGTCATCCCCATCTTCAAAAAGGGAGACCCAAGCCTAGTTGAAAATTACAGACCAATCTCCTTATGCTGCGTCACCTGTAAAGTCATGGAATCAATTATTAACCAATCCATCATCCTCCACTTAGAGACAAAACGACCTACTCTCCAATAAACAATTTGGTTTCAGAAAAAAACTATCCTGTAATCTGCAACTCTTACACTGCAAAACATATGGACGACACAACTCGACCAGGGCAAAGCAATAGACGCAATCTACATAGACTTCTGTAAAGCCTTTGATTCAGTGGTACACGACAAACTACTCCTAAAAATAAAATCCTATGGTATCTCTGGACAACTGAATAACTGGATAGAAGCATTCCTGGCAAACAGACAACAAATAGTCAAAATTGGGAGCGTCCTATCAAATTCTGTACCTGTCAATAGTGGTGTCCCCCAAGGCAGTGTTCTAGGACCAACTCTCTTCATACTCTACATAAATGACCTCTGTGATCATATTAAGAGCAATTGCGTTCTTTTCGCTGATGATGTAAAGCTGTTCAATACCACAGACAATACTGCTACCCTACAAAAAGATCTTGACTATGTATCAGAATGGTCAAACAAATGGCAACTTCAAATCTCAACAAATAAATGCTCTGTCTTACATATTGGCAAAAAAAATCAGAAAATAAAATACAAGCTGAATAGTCAAGATCTTGTTGATGACCCAAGCTCTGTAAAGGACCTTGGAATACTCACCTCTAATGATCTAAGTGCTAGAGCCCACTGCAACTACATAGCCAAAAAGGCATTAAGAGTTGTTAACCTAATCCTACGTAGCTTTTTCTCTGGTAATATCACACTACTAACCAGAGCATACAAAACATTTGCTAGACCAATACTCGAATACAGTTCATCAGTCTGGAACCCACATTACGTATCTGATATTAGCACAATTGAGAAAGTCCAGAAATATTTCACAAGAAGAGTTCTCCACTCCTCTACTCGCTGTAGAATACCTTATGCCACCAGACTTGAAATTCTAGAACTAGAAAACCTTGAATTACGCCGTATTCGGTCTGATTTAAGCATGGTATATAAAATCATACATTGCAATGTCCTACCTGTCAATGAATACTTCAGCTTCAACCATAACAACACAAGAGCACACAATAGATACAAACTCAAAGTTAACCGCACCAAACTTGATTGCAGGAAATACGACTTCAGCAATGGAGTGGTCAATGTCTGGAATACTCTACCTGACTCTATGGTTTCTTCCCCAAACCCCAAAAACTTTAACCTTAGACTGTCTACTATTGACCTCACCCCTTTCCTAAGAGGTCTGTAGGGGGCGTGCATAAGCGCACCAACGTGCCTACCGTCCCTGTCCTATTGTTTCTCTTATTCTTCTTTTATTTTTCTTATATGTACCAATTTCATGTATTCACAACTATGTATACACTTATACTTATTATCTTGTAAACAATTGGCAAATCAATAAATAAATAAATAAATAAATAAATAAATAAATAAATAAATAAAATAGTAAAAGAAGTAAATTGAAAGAGGGAAACATCTGTGTAAATTGGATTCTGCTAAATTATAGCTACAGGGAAAATTCTGAATCTAAAGAATTTGGCGCGCAGATCTCATACACAAAGGGATGGAATTGTTCCCACCCCCCAAAGTCCAAAAGACTCGTCCAATTTAAAGTTCTGAATATGATCATGTGGGCATCTTCAGGTGGTGATGAGGCCTCTGTCCGTTGACCTTGACATATTTTGATAAAACTTCGCAGCTGCGCAAAAGGAAGGAAAGCTAGGCAAGGAAATAGAAACTTAAAGACAAGAATTTATACTCCCCCTCCTCCTTCTCATCCACAGCACAGGAATGTAACACCTCCAGCTTTCTTCCCCTCCAGTTCCCCCTCCCCCCGTTACTAATGGCAGCCGAAAGAGAATAGTGAGCATAGCAATAGAAAAGGCGTAGAAGAGATCTTGAGGCTGACACAATTGGCATTAAATAGGCATACTTAAAAGTTTAACTTGAATGTGCCAAAAGGAAAAAATATACAATGATTGGATTTACTGGATTTTTCAAATTTAAAAGCCCTAAAAGGGAAAGGAAAGTTGAAAAGAAAAGATGGAATTTGGACATAACAGAGAGCGCCTAATGGTAAAGGAAAACTTTCAATGCCTTTTAAAAAAGTGTTTGGTTCTATAAAGACTGGAACTTGATACAAAGTAAGAGGATCTTTGAAACAATAAGATAAAAACCATGAAAAGTGAATTTACTATACTATGAAGGAAGAAGAAAGAAATCTGAATCCTGGGAATACCAGGTGACTTTGAGGAAAATTTAAAACTCAACAGAAGGAATTTAACAACAAAAATATATGAACATTTGACTATTTTGACCCTGGAAACTCGAAATAAGATTTAGCAGAAGTGGATGGTTAGAAGCTGGATTAAATTAACTACTGGATAACTGGACTGGATTTAAATACTGAAGAAAGAGGTAAAAGAAAAATTAACAGAGGTGCACAAAAATGGCAGAATACTGTCTGGAAATAAAATCGGACTTAAGAAGTATAAGAGAAATGATATGGGGAAAAGTGGAATTGTGCAGTATAGTTTTGCAAATGCTAGAAATGGCATCATTGGAGAACAAAGACAGACAAGGAGAAGGGGAGAAGTTGATTAAAGAGGCCAGCCTTAATGAACAAACAACACAACGAATTTTGAAACAGGGGGGAAAACATGGAAATTAAAACCTGGAAGTTTGAGGGGACAATTAAAGAGGTAATTGTTAGGAAAGTCAAATGAAGAAAAAGGAAACAGCAGAAAGGGGAATTACTGGGGAAAGTTCAAAAGAGGAAGTGGGATAAAAATGGAGTCAGAAATGGAGGGGAAAAATTAAAAAATAAAGGAAAAGGGGAATAAGGGAAAGGACCAAAAAAGAAGGGGATATAGAAAGCCAAAAAAATGAAAAGAAGCTATATGGCTAGAAGACCTAGAGATAATGGGTAAATTGAGAATAAGAAAAGGGATTCTACAAGGTAATATATAAAGAGGTATAAGAGTATAGATTGTAAAAAAATGGAATGATTGGAACTGATGTTTTTTATTTTTTTATTTGATTATTTTTTAGAATTACTGTTAAATTAACTGGGATACATGTAAAGATGGGATTATAATAAGAATGTTAATTACATCAAATGAAATTAAAAATATAGTTAAAATAAACTATGAGAATTAAACTAAAAAGACAAATATCAGTTCCTTTATTTAGCTGAAAAGATTAATGTACTAAAAAAAATGCTTTAGAATAAAGAAAAGAATATCATGTGGAATCTAACCTAAAATGGATATGTGATATGTAGTATTTAGGTGATAACTAAAAATGATTATATTATGGTAATTTTTAATATGAGTTAAAGGGGAGTAAATTGAATGATGTATAAGACAAAAAGGTGGTGCACTCAAATGGGTAATTAAGGAGGAATTGTTTGGAATTATTAATATTAAGATGGAATTTATTGAATAATGAAATAAGAATATGTGATAAAATTGAAAATATGAGATAAAAGTATAAGAATATAGTGAATATAGAATAAGAAATAAAGAATTTTAAGATATTATATAAAGAAGATAAGAGTATAATTAAAGAAAAACAGAATAAGTTATGAATTAAAATTGGATAAAATAAAAGCAAAAAATATAAGAATATTTTTGAAAGTTTATAGAAAATGGAAAATGCAATGTTAAGAAACTGAGATAGATATGTAATTATGGTCATGTTTGTATGGACATGTAAAAACCTGGAATCACACTGTTTACTAAAAGAGATGTAAAAGATTAAAAAAAATAAAAACATTTGGAAAAAAAAGAAGAAATAAATCTGGTGACTTTAGGTGAGCCACATAAGTAGGAGCCAAAATAATTGTCAATGGGTTGAATATTAATGTAGTTTATTCTATCTGGATACACTCTGAGTCTTTTCAGTTCAATAATGCTGTCTATCAGACCTAGGTGTAAGGCTTCTCTGTTATGGGATAGCTCTTCTAGAATATCATTTCCTAGAGATACATATGGCATCCTATAGCATAGGGAACTAAGATGGATATTCAGTTGATGTGGATTGTTTTGGTTATACAGTATATTTTTTCCATACATGCATGATGCCTAGATTCATCTAGAGCTTAGGGTCCCTACATTTAAATAAATACATATTTTAAAAAGGATGCCAGGCATGCATTCTCAGTTATAGTACAGAACCAAATCTAACTTAAATCTATTACCGTTATTGGGAAACTACATTTATTTATTTATTTTCATTGTACTTGAAATCAATGACACTTGGTAAAAGGTAATTTATCTAATGTAATATCTAATTATTAACTGCTATGGCATAAGCTCTAGTTTTATTCGATATGTGTATATGTACATACGTACATAAGTAAAATGACTTTAAATTCATCAATTGGCTACATGTATATGCATATTTTAATTCAAATATAAATACAGAAATCGACTATTTGTATTTCTTTGCACAGATTCATAGTGGTATTTTGAATATTCCTCTCATATTTACTGTGCTTTTTAAACTGCGAAATAAAAAAACAACCCTAAGCAAAATGAAAGAGCATGTAGTTTTACATTTTCAAAGACCATTTTGTCAATGACAAAGTTTTTATTTTTTGTTGAATTTTTTTTAAAAGTTATTTTAAGGTATTAAATTGTTACAGATTTTTATTTTAATTTACCTTTGTTTATCTCTAAAAACATTACCTATAAGCACAATGATGATACACTTGCCCTCCTTATTTCATATCTACTGAAACATACCGGTAGGTGTGATATGATCATTCTAAAATTAACAGATTCAACATCTTAATATCAGGGGAACGGTGTAGTAATATTTGGTGGGTTTTTTTTTAAAGTAGTCAATTAATATGCAAGAAAGTGAACAAAACCATGTTAAATCTTTCCTCTTTCTTAAATCTTGCTCAAGTATAGAGCAGTCTCTTTCATATTTGTTCTCAGAGGGACAATTAGCTGCTGAGTTTTCCTCTTCTATCTATCTTGGAAGTTCATTGAATATTTTAAAAGAATGTCTAAACAGCATTTAATCTGTCTTATTAGAACAACTGCTAGCTGGGATAGGATTTATTGTATACTCTTTTAGGGAAGGAACTAAAGCCTTACTCATAAGGGAGAAAAAGGTTACACGGGAACAAATTGGATATAATGAGTAAAAACCTTAAATTTACTAAGGATATTTCCCCCCACACCATAATGCCAAATTAATGTCTTTTAATCTAACAGAAGGCTTGAACGGCCATAGAAAATTCCCCCTTCATTTCTTGATTTTACTCTCACAAAAGAGAAAATCAATGGAAGAGAATATTTATAACTCAGGGTTGAATTGTGAGGTATCCAGGGTTGAATTGTGAGGTTTTCCTAATGATGTTACCTGTTTTGCTAATAAAACATCTGCAAGAATACAACAAAGCTTAGGAGCACCAAAGATCTCACAAAAGAGAATAGGGTTAAAAATGTTTTGGCAACTGATCGTGATACACTAAAATAGTATAAAAATCCAATCAAAGAATATCATGTATCAAAATGTGTAGCAGGAAATTAATCCTTCTCATGCCTTAGAACAGGGGTGGGCAAACTTTTTGGCTCGGGGGCCTCATTGACTTTTAAAATTTGACAGACGGGCCGGGTCAGCACAAGATACGATACATATAAAAAACTGCAAAATATCCGCAAAATCAAGTCACTGCGCCTAATGCACGACCTGGTGTCGAAATGCCTGTCATTACAAGTCAAAATCAAATGAATGCAATCATTCGATCATTCACATCAAACCTGAATTCTGTACCAATCTTCGGCGGGCCGGATTAAAAAGACCAACGGGCCGGATGTGGCCCGCGGGCCGTAGTTTGCCCACCCCTGCCTTAGAATGAAATGGAATTTGTTGCCCTTCTACTATCTGTTGCCAAACTCCTCCTCCCACCCCAAAAATAAATATTTTTTTAAAAAGAAAGCTGGGTATCCCAGGCACTTATGCAACCATGAATACAAAATGTCTCCTACCCAGTAGTCTTCAATGTATTATAAAGGAATAGCACTTGGAGCACTTGGAGCTTGGAACCAAAAGGGAAAGACCAGCGTGTAGCGGTGTTTAATGTGTGGCTAAAGGAATGGTGTAAAAGGGAAGGCTTTGGTTTTATTAATCATGATGTCTGCAGCTGGTCCAATGAAAAACTGTACAAAAGAGATGGTCTGCATCCATCAAAGAAAGGGACTGAGTTACTTGGCATTAAATTCACAGATTTTCTGGATAAACATTTAAACTGAACAGCGAGGACACAGAATTAATGGATACAGAACATTTCTGTCCCCAGCAAGCTAAAATTAATAAGGATACCAGTGCATGTAACATAGATGTTTGTGCTGGTAAGATTATTAACCTTGCTGTCAAGCAAAACCAACCATTTAATAGTGAGTGCCATACCATGTGCACAAATCAAACAGGTGGCAAGAAAGTAGGGGCAGTCAGGCACAACATATGTTATGTAGAGAATAAACACAGCATCAGACATAAAAATCTCAAGTACCTACATACAAATGCATACAAAAGTCTGGGGAACAAGCAGGGTGAACTCAAACTACTAATACATATAATATAGTTGGAATAACAGAAACTTGGTGGGATGAAACCCATGACTGGAACATACTGGTAGAAGGATACAAACTATTCAAAAAAAACAGACCCCATAAAAGAGACGGTGGAGTTGCACTGTATGTAAAGGTGGCTTTGTAGTGGGTGGAAGAGGGGGCAATAGGCCCCAATGATCAAATGGGAGGATGGATTCAGAAAAATCTTTATTGGACCGCCCCCCCTCTTCCACCCACTACAAAGCCACCAGTCAGCTCGAACCCAGAGCCTGAGCCAGCATCCATGGCATCCTATCTTCTCCCAGATAACCACCAGCTACCTGACCAATACAAAGATTTGGCTAAAGTATTCAGTGAAAAGAGTGTAATGTTTTACCTCCCCATCGAGCCACTGATTGCACCATAGAATTAGAGCCCAGGGCAAAATTACTAAAACCAAAGATGTATTCCATGACGCCTGCTGAAATGGCTGAATTAAGGAAATACATCAACAGCAATTTGGAACGAGGTTTTATTGAGTCTGCCAAATCAAGATTAGCTGCCCCCCGTGTTGTTCAAGGAGAAGAAAGATGGCGGATTGAGATTGTGTGTTGCCTTTAGAGGCGTGAACACAGTGTGCGTCAAAAACATGTATCCTCTCCCTCTTATGAAGGACTTATTGAACCACCTGTCGAAGGGCAAAGTATTCACCAAGCTAGACCTCAGGGAAGCTTACTACCGGGTCCACATCAAAGAGGGAGATGAGTGGAAAACTGCTTTTAACTGCCCTCTGGGTAGCTTCCAATTCAAAGTCATGCCTTTCGGACTTCAGGGGGCTCCTGCAGTGTTTATGCAGCTCATCAATGAGGTGCTACATCCACACCTTTACCGGGGGGGTGTCTTCATGTACCTGGGTGACATCCTTATCTTCAACAAAACCATGGAAGAACATGTTCAATTGGTCCGACAGGTTCTAGAAAAACTTATAGCCGCCAAATTATATGTATATAATATCTCAACATGCAAATTCCAGAAAGAGTTGCTAGACTACTTAGACTACCGAATATCCAACCTGGGGATTGAAATGGACCCCAGAAAGCTGAAAGAGGTGCTGGACTGGCAACTCCCCAGAACCTGAAAACAACTTCAAAGTTTCTTGGGGTTTGCCAACTTCTATAGACAATTCATTCCATCCTTTGCTGAAGTTGCCCTCCCATTGACAGAGCTATTAAAAACAGACCCATCAGCACCAAACCAAAGCCGAGTCAACCCTTGGTTTGGACTGTGGACCGTCAGAAAGCTTTTGAGACATTAAAACGCCTCTTTGCAATGGAGCCCATCCTCAAGCACCCAGACACAACCAAGCCTTTTATTGTCCAAACAGATGCAAGTGATGTAGTGGTGGCAGCCGTTTTGCTGCAAAAAGACTCTCAAGGCCAAGTGATGCCTTGTGCTTATGTGTCCAAAAAGCTGACAGACGCAGAGCGAAGGTGGGCGGTCTGGGAGAAATAAGCATTCGCCATATGATGGGCTTTATTGACTTGGAGGCATTTTCTAGAAGGGGCGCCAGAGGCCTTGGAGGTATGGACTGATCATAAGAACCTTGAGGCTCTAAAGACCCCTACGAAATTATCGCGCAAACAAGTCCACTGGGAAAACGTACTGGCGGATACTCGGTCCAGAAAACCTCAGTTTGACAGCCACCGAGAGGAAATAATACAAGCCTTAATGTCAGGAGCTCAATTGGCCGGCCAAGCAACCATTCAAACCCAAGCTAACTGCAACCCCAAACGCCTGGAAGATAAGCTGACTGCGGAATTGAAAACGGCCCTATTGACCGATCCTTTGTTCCTGGACCATCAAACCAAGTTGACAATGAATGATGGACTAGCTTGGAAAGGGACTAAGCTTTATGTATCCACAACCTTAAGGCTACTGGTACTAAGGCGTAGCCACGACTCCCGGCTGGGAGGCCACTTTGGATGCCTAAAAACCCTACATTTATTAAGAAGACAGTTCTGGTGGCCAAAAATGAAACCTGATGTCAAGGACTATGTGAAAAGTTGTTCAATTTGTGCCACGATGAAACACAGAACTGGAAAAACCCCTGGCCTCCTGCAACAAGTTGCCGAACCAACCCAACCTTGGGAAGAAATCGCAATGGACTTTATTGTTGAATTACCTAAGAGTGAAGGGAATATGGTCATTTGGACTATAATTGACGTATTCTCTAAACAGACCCATTTTATAGCCTGCAAATGGCTTCCATCTGCGAAAAAACTTGCAAAGCTGTTCGTGAAACATATCTATAGACTACATGGTGTACCTTGCAGAGTAATATCAGACAGAGGGGTACAATTTACCGCAAAATTTTGGAGGGCAATTTTGAAGTCCACTGGGTCCTCCCAAGGTTTATCCTCAGATTTCCATCCTGCTTGTAACGGAGCAGTGGAGATGGCTAACGCTACGATTGAACAATATATTAGATGCTATATAAATTATCAAGAAGAAAATTGGGCTGAGTTATTACCTTTTACAGAGGTTGCTTACAATAATGCAGTACATAGCAGCATGGGATTGACTCCATTCCAAATCAACACTGGAATGGATTTTGTCCCGATGCCAGAGTTACCTAGACAACCTCCCTCATCCATGTCCCTGACAGAATGGATGAACTCATTAAAGAAAGGGTGGGAAGATACAAAAAAGCTTTGAACGAAGCTGCAAAATTTATAAAAAACAGGCGGATAAACATAGATCCCTTCTACCACCTTTTAAAGTAGGGGACAAAGTATATTTGTCGACCAGGTATCTTAGTTGAAACTGCCCAGTAAGAAGCTGGGTCCAAAATTCTTGGGTCCGTTCCCAATTTCAAAGATAATCAATCCGGTCACTGTCCAATTGCATCTTCCTCGACTATTGGGGAAAATTCATCCAGTGTTCCATTGTAGTTTGCTAAAACCAGCTGCTACATCAATGATAAAACCAGTGCCAATTACTCCCCCTGACCCGTTAACGGTATAGGGGGAGACACATTATGAAATTAACAAAATTCTCAATTCTAGATTACACCATGGACGATTGCAATATTTATTCTTATGGAAGGGATACCCTCTCTCAGATGCTAGTTGGGTAAAGAGTTGGGATGTCCATGCTGATCAATTGGTTAACCAATTCCATGAGGATTTCCTCCACAAACCGAAGGGTCCTCGTGGAGGGAGGAGAGGGAGTTAAGAACAATGTATTAACCCCTATATGTGTGGTTTTTTTTATTTTCTTTTAGGAGAAGGAGTTTTCAAGGGGGGACGCCTGTCAGCTTTGAAATTCAGCTGCCACGTTTTTTTTTAGAGAGTTAGAGGAGTTGAAAAGTTCAAGGTTATTCTGTGTGTTGTATTAAGAATTTCCAGTTGCAGTTAATTGGTTCTCGTGATTTATGAAGTGTAGAAGTGGGAGGAGAGAAGGGAGGAGAGAAGGTGGATTCTTTGTAACGCGCAAAAAAACTTTCCCTTGGGACATTGCTTTTGACATGCCAGATCTGTTCCTAATAAATCAATTGGAGAGATACCGTCTTGGAGTGATTGATATGGATACTTTCTGGATGCTTGACACTAACATTGGAAGGCCATGATATCCAAGCAAGCTGGCATGCTTTTCTGTAGTATGAAAAAGGTACAGCACATAAATATTTAAAATACTATTTAAGACAGGCACTATTAACAGTATGGGATAAAATTAAACACCAAAATTATATGAAACCCCCTATTTGACTCTCCACATTAGAAGCACTAATACACCCAAATTTGATAAATATGGAGAAAATCGTTACACATAGAGACATTAAATGAGCAAGGAGAACTGAAAACCAGATTAGAACTGATAGCACTAGGGGTAAATCTGGAGTGGTGGTCCTACCTACAAATACAGATAAGATATACACAAGACAGGAAAATATGGGATGTTAACAAAGATCTAATACTGGACAAACTTCTGATTGGGATTGATAACAAATTAATTAAAGTGCTGTATAGATATATATTAGAATATAAAGAAGATGTTAAAGAAACAATGGTGGCATGGGCAAAAAATGTAGTTTACTTTATTGTCATTGCACCTCATACAATGAAATCAAACACCATCTTCAGTGCACATCATGACCATGAGCATGAAAATAAACACAAACACACATCCTTCATCCTTCACACATTGAACCGGAAACCCCTGACACCACACCAACACTGCACTATACAGCATAATTCAAAAGAGCTAATGCCCTGGGATAGAAGCTGTTTTTCAGCCTATTTGTCCTTGTTTTTATTATTCTATACCATCTGCCAGATGGTAATAGTTAAAAAAAAAAGGGTTCCCAGGATGAGATGGATCTTTGAGAATGTTTTGAACTTTCTTAAGGCAGTGGGAGCTATAAAGCTCTTCTGAAGAGGGGAGAGGGCAACCAATGATCTTCTGGCAATGATATTAACCCTCTGGAGTGCCACTATCTGCCACTGTGCAATTGGCAAACCATACAGAGGTGCAGTATGTTAAAATGCTCTGTATGGTGCAGCGGTAGAAGGTCACCAGCAGTTTCTCATTCAGTTGTTGTTTTCTGAGAAGCCTCGGGTAGTATAATCTCTGCTGGGCCCTTTTGACCAGGGCTGCAATGTGGGCACCCCAGGTCAGGTCCTCTTTTATGGTAACACTGATATCATATCGAACTGGTTAAATGGCAGAATCTCTGGACAAACAATAGGAAATTAACAGTGGCTATGGTGTATAAGGAAAACTTTTATAAGATGTTTTACAGGTGGCACCTCCCCCCAGCAAGGCTTGCCAAAATGTATAAAAAATTATCCCCAAAATGCTGGAAGTGCAAGAACTTACCAGGTACATTCTACTTCTGTAAAGCCTTTGATTCAGTGGTACACGACAAACTACTCCTAAAACTAAAATCTTACGGTATCTCTGGATACCTGCATAACTGGATAGAAGCATTCCTGTCAAACAGACAACAAATGGTCAAAATTGGGAGCGTCCTATCAAATTCTGTACCTGTCAATAGTGGTGTCCCCCAAGGCAGTGCTCCCCAAGGCCAATTCTTTTCATACTCTACATAAATCACCTCTGTGATCATATTAAGAGCAACTGTTTTCTCTTCGCTGATGATGTAAAGCTATTCAACACCACAGACAATACTGCTACCCTTCAAAAAGACCTTGACTATGTATCAGAATGGTCAAACAAATGGCAACTTCAAATCTCAACAAATAAATGCTCTGTCCTACATATTGGCAAAAAAATATCAGAAAATAAAATACAGGCTGAATAGTCAAGATCCAAACTCTGTCAAGGATCTTGGAATACTCATCTATAATGGCCTAAGTGCTAGAGCCCACTGTAACTACATAGCTAAAAAGGCATTAAGAGTTGTTAACCTAATCTTACGTAGCTTCTTCTCTGGTAATATTATACTAATAACTAGAGCATACAAAACATTTCCTAGACCAATACTCAAATACAGCTCACCTGTGATGACCCATAGTCTCTCAAAATAACCCCAAACCCAAAACATATATTAAAGTCCGGTAAAGCCTTCAACTTAACTTCACTGTTTTATTAGGAACAGTTTAAAGTCACAAAAGTAAATAAGGAGGCAAACAGAAAACCAAAACAAACCGCATTGATGAGAGTTCTGAAGCAAGCCAAGATAACTAATTATAAACTCCAGGAAAATAGCCGAGAAAAGTCCATGGGAAGAACGCCAGCAAAGATAAGCCTCTTTCTTTTTTCGAAACCAATTTTATTGGTTTTTAAAGACAAACAAAACAAACAAAACATAAAAACATCCAGCTTTCTTTCATAAATATACAAGCAGTGTGTCGGTTGGTTTACCAATTTTGTGCATTCATTTCGTAGTCTCAGTTACAGTTACATTACATAATAACTCATATTATCAATCAGAAATTAAATACCCTAGTATCACTATTAAACAATCATTTGACTATAATTTTATTCATTCATACTTTGTGAGATAACTATAATTTACTTAGTTTATTTTATAACAAATCATATAATCATACCAAATCTATCCTAAAAACATTTTATAGATATAATATCAAAAAAAAGAAATATATCTTTATATATTCATTATTTTCTGGAATTCTAGATATTCTATTATTGTGTTTTATTATCTAACCATTGATAGAAAAGGTCCCAAATTTTATAAAATTGTTTATCCTCTTGTTCTCTAATTTCAAATGTCAATCTACTCATTTCAGCACATTCCAATATTTTCTTAATGATTTCTTCCTGCGATGGTATTTTCTCATTTTTCCAATTTTTAGCAAATACAATCCTAGCCACTGTTAATACATTTCAAATCGGGTATTTCAAATCTTTACTATATGTATCAGGTAAGATTCCCAATAAAAAGATCTCTGGTTTCAAGTCTATGTGTTTCTTTGTCATTTTTTCCAACCACATGCGAATTTTAGTCCAATATTTTCTAGCGTCCTCACAAGTCCACCACATGTTTGCAGCTTGATAGTACAACTCCCAATTAGGCAGACCATGTGGTAATATGAGCCAGGTATCTGATGACATTTCCAGCATTTTTCAGATTTATTCTTGAACATTCTTGCTATTCTTGTCGGAGGAAAGTGCTACCTGTAAAACATCTTATACAAATTTTCTTTATATGCTGTTGACATTGTCATTTTATAATTTTGAGATCACAATTTTTGCCATTTCTCTAAATCCATCCCATATCCAAAATTCTTCCCCCAAGCAATCATAGTTTCTTTAACTTGTTCTTCCTCTAGTTTAATTTCCAATAAATAACCATATATTTTTTTAATCACCTTTTCATCAGTACTTGTCAAAATCTTATCTAAATCAGTCAATTTATCATAGAATCCTTCTGTTTTAAAATCTTCATCATACCTTGAATGTATTTGCACATATGAAAACCAATTCATCTTTATACCTTGTTCCTCTAAATTTTGCATCGATTTAAGTTCACCCTTTTCATCCAGTATTTCCCCATATCTAACTGTTTGTTTCTTCTTATATATTATAGGATAGGAAAAAGCTTCAATAGTCGATAACCAAACTGGGATTTTCAAATAACATTGTCTTTTAATCTTCTCCCAATTTAACCACAAAGACTCCCGTATATGATGTCTTCTAAAATAGCCCTGGGTTTTAGTTCCCTTATACCACAGAAAAGCATGCCAGCCCAACAACAAATCATGTCCTTCTAGTGTCAACAATGTGGTCTTTCTTAATGTTACCCATTCCTTAGCCCACATCAAATTTGCAGCTTGATAGTACAACTCCCAATTAGGCAGACCAAATCCTCCTCTAATTCTAGCATCTTGTAAAAGTTTTAACTTTATTCTCGCTTTCTTGCCTTGCCATATATACTTCAAGACAATTTTATTTAAGTCTTCAAAATAGTCTTTTCCAAGCCTAATTGGTATTGTTTGAAACAAGTATAAAATTCTGGGTAGGATATTCATCTTGATTGTTGAGATTCTCCCTATTAATGACAATTGTAGGTTTTCCCATTTCATCAAGTCTAACGCTGTTGTTTAAGTTTAATGTAATTATTCTCTTTTAATGTACTACATCTTGATGTCAAGTGTATCCCCAAATACTTAACCTTATTCGTGACTTGAATTTTCAATAGATCTGCAATTCTTCTCTTTGTCTTGTTAACATATTCTTTGTCAAAATCTTTGTTTTATCTCTGTTTATTTCAAACCAGCCACCTCACCATAAGTCTCTATCTTTTCCAATAATTTTGGAGCTGTTTCTAAAGGGTCTTCCAAAATAAAGGCCAAATCATCCGCAAAGGCTTGCAATTTAAATTCTTCCTTTTTGATTTGCATTCCTTTTATACCTTTATCATCTCTAACATTTCTATTCAACACTTCCAAAGTTAATACAAATAGCAAAGGTGATAGTGGGCATCCTTGTCTTGTACCTTTTCTTATATTAATAGAATCTGTGAATTCTCCCTCTATCATTACCTTTGCCGTTTGCTTATAGTGGCTTCTATTGCTTGAATAAATTTTCTGGCGAAACCCATCTGTTCCAGCAATAATAACATGAATCTCCAATTCACATTATCAAATGCCTTTTGCACATCTAAGAATATCAAAGCCATTTGCTTTTCAGGATGTGCCTCATAATATTCCAAAGTGTCCAGAATTACTCTCATATTGTCTTTGATTTGTCTCTTTGGCAGAAATCCATTTTGATCTGGATGAATAAAGTTATTTAAGTATTTTTTAAGTCTTTCTGCCAAAATTGAAGCAAATATTTTATAGTCTGCATTTAGTAAAGAGATAGGTCTATAATTCTTAGGTCTATAATTTGCGATGGATCAGCCTCTTCTTTTGGAATAAGTGTAATATAGGCTTCTGACCATGTTTTAGGTATCTTCTTCTTTGCCATAACTTCATTCATAACTTCTAACAATGGAAGGCTCAGCAATTCTTGTAGTGTTTTATAAAATTCTGCCGGAAGCCCATCTGGACCTGGTGCTTTTCCATTATTTTGCTTCTTAAGTGCTTCAGTTAATTCCATCATTGTTATATTACTTTCCAACATTTTCATTTCCAACAGACTCCACCAGGGGCATGACATCATCAGTCTGGAACCCTCATTACATATCTGATATTAACACAGTTGAGAAAGTCCAGAAATATTTCACAAGAAGAGTTCTCTACTCCTCTACTCGTTGCAGAATACCTTATGCCACCAGACTCGAAATTCTAGACCTAGAAAACCTAGAACTACGCTGCCTTCAGTCCGATCTAAGTATAGTACAGGTATCTAAAATCATACATTGCAATGACTTACCTGTCAATGAATACTTCAGCTTCAACCATAATAACACAAGAGCACACAATAGATACAAACTCAAGGTTAATCGCACCAAACTTGATTGCAGGAAATACGACTTCAGCAACAGAGTGGTCAGTGTCTGGAATACTCTACCTGACTCTGTGGTTTCTTCTCCAAACCCCAAAAACTTTAACCTTAGACTGTCTACTATTGACCTCACCCCTTTCCTAAGAGGTCTGTAGGGGGTGTGCATAAGCGCACCAACGTGTCTACCATCCCTGTCCTATTGTTTCTTTTTTATTTTTTTATTTTTCAATAATATAAATGTTAATGGTCTAGTAATAAAAATCTCCAAACTTCTAAGAACTGTCAGCTGAGCTGCGTATCCAAAGCCATATTGGCTAGCAATTCTGCAAGTTATGATTTCTTTACACCCAGAGCTTGTTTTTACTGATTTTCCTCTTATTGACCTCTAATAATCTATGTTTACATATTTGGATATACAGAGATGCATGTGTATAATATTTATATAGTCATAGCGGGGGAAATGGTCAGAATGAAATTGGGAATATACTACATGTTCTTAAAGTGGAGCTTTTCCCTAGAATAAAACATATTACTTTTAACATTTGAGCTGTATAAATATGTTTCTGCAAATAAACAAAGGAAAATTTGTATGCTCAATTAAGATAGTGAATTTGCATCACTGGATGAAGGCAGTTAACAAAATCTAAATCTAAATCAATCTAAAACCCACTACATCATATGACATCACATCGCACAATACTATATAGTTCTATATATCCTGTCACAGTATATCTCAGAGCAGGAAATAAAATGTTTTGTGAATTAAAAAAAATAAACATAAGATATGAATCATAAAACCAGTAAAATCTAGTAAATGTGAAATTTATTCTACTTGTTGCATCTTTTCCTACAGCCCAGGCTACTCTCCAAATTTCACCTCTTGAGTTGTCATAAATTTGGGTTAAAATATTTGAGCAATGGGCTATCAGTAATGAAATCGCTCTGGATAACCACACCTGTATGAACTAATTTTATTTGTTTTCTACTATCAACTGATTTCAAAATCATTTTAATCTTTCCTGTTCTTGATTTGTGCTGTTACTGAAAACAACAACTGAGGGACTGATTCTCCCCAATTATATCTGCTTCTGTCATAATACCTGGCAGAATCGATATGCTACAGGACTCACCTGTAAGGGAAATATACTTGGTGGGTCCCAGTAGGAAGGTCTTCTCTGCTCTGGGGCTTGCCTTATGGCACATTCTATCCCCTGAAGTTAGGTTAGTTCCATCCCTGTTAAGTCCTTCAAGACCTGGCTAACATGTAATCTCTTTTTGCATTGTGGTTTTTAAATATTTTTTTAATAATAACATTTTAATTTTTTATTTTTAGATTAGTAGCTTTATTAATTGCTACCCAGAGTAACTTTTTGTGAGTCTGGTGTCTTATAAATTTGATAAATAAAAGTTATAGCTTGTTCCTAAATCCTTACAAGAAGTCCTTATTCTTTTTGTCTCGCTTCCTGCTTCTGTTAAGTAAAGCAGTTTATGAAATGCCCCCCAAAAAGTGTAAGGCTTCTATTGTTCAGTCATATCTTCCATTTTGAAGCCAATGACTGCTATTATAGATACCCACAATCTTTGCACATTCTGAATAATATTTTATGCCTTCAAATTCAAAAGTTGCCCAGCCCTGATCATTTGGTAGCAATTTTGTGAGGAATTATAGGTTCTCATGGTTTTGAGAGGGATACAAATAATTTCACTGATTTCATGTTATCAAAATGGTACTGTTTCTTAAGGACTACATATATTTTGGGGGGATGTTGCCATTCTAATCCTGCAGGTCTTCCAACAGTGCACCATGGTCCCTGTAATTAAGTCCACCTACTATTTCTTTCTTTTTCTTCCATTTTTGTCAGCATTACATTTACAAAGGGGGCAAAGTCGTCACATGATATGTCCAAAGTATCATATCTTGAGTCTGGTCATGTGTGCCTCAAGTTAGAATCATGGATTGACTGTTCTAAAATGTATGAGATATACAAGGTACCTACTTCTTCATAAAAACCTGAACTAAAAATAGCAAGAAAGCCAAGTATATTTGCCAGTATATTTGTCTATAGCAGGGATCCTCACACTACGGTCCCTGGGCCAGATATGGCCCATTGAAGCAATTTATCCAGCCCACGCATCATAAGAAGAGGGGCAGACTGACGGTGGCCTGCTGTCGTTGGTGGGAAAGTCGGTTCCATATTCCAGAGCTCTAGTCATAGGACTGGCCCATTGGTCGTCCTGGAGCAACTTGCTTGCTAGGGAATAGCCAGGCAGCTTGTGGTGGACTGGAAATCTCTGCCATAAAGGGTGGTACAAGAAGTGGTGCAAGGAGTAGCACAGCCCATGCCGGAATTAGATAAAAGTGCTGTTGCAGCAGGGTGGGGTGGCACAGGCGGGCTGAAGCAACGGTGGCGATGGCCGAAGTCTTAGTGCAGGAGCAAAGCATCCCTGTACTTGCCTTTGCACAGCAACAGCATTCTGCCTTCATTGTGGTACATTTGCACTCAAGGCAGCCCTCACCTCCCATTGCTTCGGGCTTGGAGCTATAAGCTGTGTTTGGAAAGCACTGCAGTGGAGAGAAGTAGCTGGGGCTGATTCTCTGGCACCTCATCTCTTGCTGGGTCTCGTGAACGCTTCTTCTGGCCCTTGTTGATGCTGAGTATGCCTTGGTCTCTCGGAGAGATGTGCAACTTGCTCTCTGCCCCGAGATACTGGCCTGACCTGCTCCACAGCTGCTTCCAGTGCTGTTGCTGCCTCCATGGTCTGCCCACTGCTCTTGCAGTGCCTTGCGCAGCACAGTGAAATTTAGTGTGTTTCACACACTAGTGTGTGCCCCCAGTTTCCCCTCCTCCTGGAGCCCATTATGATGTGGAGATACAATGCCACCTTGCCCCATTCGCAACAGCAATGGCATCAACAGCTGCACAGGACAGGCCATTATCTCAGGGCAGAGAGCAGAGAGAGACAGAGACACACAGAGAGAGAGAATGAGAGAGAAAGAGAGAGAGACAGAGAGGGAGAGGGAGAGGAAGAGAGAGAGTTACAGACCTAACCCTAACCCTATAATCTGGTCCCCAAACAGTCTGAGGGACCATGACCCCCTGTTTAAGTTTGAGGACCCCTGGTCTATAGCATAGACTGGCAGGTATCCATAAAATGACCTAAATCCCTAATCTATGTACTTCTGGATAAAATGGTGTGTGTGTGTGTGTATTTGAATTGAATTGGCATCCTTCAATTGCAAGAGACTATGGTATCATGCTATGAAACCGGTAACTGCCACTTCCCATGTTGTTTCAATGCTGTATGCAAAGCTGGAGTGTCCTCTCCAGAGCACGAGGCCTGGGTAATCTAATATGGAGGATAAACTGTTACCCAAGCAACAGATGCCGCCTCTCCATGTCATTGAAATAGTCTAATAGAACAGCAGAGCCAATACAATTGGTTCCAGTTGTGTCACAGGAATTACCAGAACATGATTGTACACGAACTGCTTCCAGGACTCTGGCTCTGGATTTTGCCGCGAGATTGACTCCTTAAAGCCTTTTCCAATAATAGATATAGCCACAAGGCAGTGGAGGTTTGAAATCAGAGTTTCCCTTCTCCTAGAAGATGGTTGTACCATTTTATCTGCCATTGGGGCATAAAGCCCTCTTCTTCCTTCAAAACCATCTTCTCCTGTAACCCTGGAAAGGGGCCCTTACGAGGCCCTACCAGCCAGGTCAGCTGGACCAAGGTTTTTTAAGGAGGTATTACTCCTCTGGCATTCCTCCTCACTCCAGGACACCCATATGGAGAGAGAGAGAGAGAGAGAGAGAGAGAGAGAGAGAGAGAGAGAGAGAGAGAGAGAGAGAGAGATAGATCTCTATGTGATTCTACTGAAGAACAATTTCTCCCTGGGAAATCAAACTCTCAAGTAACAAAACATTTTCTGAAGAACATTTTTACAATTCATTTACTCTTATCTCTGCCTATTCAATATTGTGTTGGGAACAATTGCTTAGTATTTTAAGACACATACATTATTGAGCAAGGAACACCAATACTTCTCAGATGAATTAGGGAATACAACTTCATTTGTGATCCTCCACACTCTATAAAAGCATCACAAAACTATATTAAAATCACAGTTAATCACTTTAAATTAACATAAAACACACAATAAATTCCTCAATTAAATAATAATTCCTTGGGGTGTTTGAAAGCTACACATAGTCATTATATGTACATAACTTTCACATAAAAATATTTATAACACTAAACACAAGCTACCGTATTTATCGGCGTATAACACGCACAGGCGTATAACACGCATCTTCATTTTAAGAGGGAAATTTCAGGAAAAAAATTAAATTTCTAAATAAAAACTTTGAAGCAAAATAAGGGTAGCTCAGAACTTTTTTTTATTAATATTATTACCACTTATAAGGTAAATCAGTGGTCCCCAACCTTTTTGTACCAGGGACCGGTTTCAAGCAGAAAATTTTTGCAAGGACCGGGGGTGGGGGAAGAGAAGAGAAGGAGGCTTCGCTCTCTGCTGCTCCACCATCCAAGGAAGAAACTGCTTCAAAGAAGCGGGGGGCTTTTCCTGTCGCCGCAGCTATTCAAGCGCCCGTTTCACCCCCACTCCCACCCGCGCGCGCTTCAATCCACAGTGTCCCATTCTGCCTGCCTGCCTGCCTGCCTTAGTTTCTGGTTGTTTGGGAGCAGCTTCGCTGAGAATAATAACTATTCGCCTCTTTTACTCAGCCGAAGCTGTTCCGATTCAACCATTAACGAAGGCAGGCAGGCAGGCAGAACGGAGCACTGCGGGCGGGCGGGCGGGCGGGGTGGGGGTGGGGGAGAAACGGGCGCTTCAGGGAAGCTGCGGCGACAGGAAAGCTCCCCCGCTTCTTTGAAGCAGTTTCTTCCTGTGCTGGTGGAGGAGCGAGAGAGCGACTGAGAGAGCTGACCCAGAGAGAAGGACAGGCTTCGGTTGCTTCCTCCCTCCCCTTCTTTCATTTGTGTCCTTGATCCCCGATCCCAGCAGCATTCACCGAAGGCTTCTTAACATTATATCGGCGTATAACACGCATACATCATTTGCCCCCTATTTTCAGGGGGGAAAAAGTGCGTGTTATACGCCGATAAATACGGTATATTTCATAAAGAGATCATTATAACGCAATACTGTAAGGATAGACTAGGACAGAAGTACACTGCATTGACAAGGACAGTTGCAGTCCTTTGTGGTTTCTAGAGTCTTTTCTAATTATGCCTAAGTATTTGCCTCCCAAACATTTTGATAAAGAAAAAACAAAGTGTATGTTTTATGTCCTAAGCCAATTTAAAAACAAAGTAGCCTCAATGTCCTATGCCAGAGAATTCTGATGTCAACCCTTTTTATGTTTGTGATGTAGCCCTTTCCATTTTGCATTAATTGCCCAACTTCCTGCAACCCTCAGAAGACCCCAAAAGTTAAATGTGGCCCCAACAACCAAAAGATTATTTACTTCTTATCGTATTAAATAAAAAGTTTTAAAACATGACACAATGTCAGTTAAATGTTTCCCTTGCAAAATGTCTTAAGACTTAGCCTAATTTTTAACAAAGTTTCTTCATAGCCTATAGAATTTTCTTTCTACTGTTTAATAAAGGACAAAGCAGTTGCAGTTCCAGCACTGAAGCAATAGATAAAGTATGCACAAGTTAACTTTCAAAGGCTGAATCCTTTCTAGATAGCTATGAACCGGAAATCTAAGGGTATCCTATTGATCTTTGATGGATTGATTGTTTCAGACCTCCAACACTATGAAAATATTCTCAATATAACACATAAAATGAATTATTTCTCATAGAAAATGCCTATGGGCTCTAGTCATTTTAGAACAATTGTTTCATTTTTCTTAAATACCTAAGTTTGACTTCTTAGTTGCATCTCATAATATTTTAATGAGACAGGGAAATGATAATATATACTTTTAAAATTCTTACCATGCTCTGCTGGATTAGATTCATGAAGTCTGCCTATTGTATTATTGTCCCTTTGGGAAAAATAGTCCAATGCAGTGACAGACTGGGATTTAATGAGGCGTTCTGAACTGTGTTGATCAGATTCCTTATTTGAAACAATTTAAAAAAGACAAAAATAGGATCATAATTTGGCCATAACTTATTGAATATCTTCCTACTTGAATCAAAGGAATTTTCTATGAAGAATGGCTTTAAAAAAAATTCTTATGAGCTTTTAAAACACATAAAGCTAATGGAACTCCAAAACCAGCAAAACTCTACCTATGTCATATTAAATAATGTATTGGAATTGAATTAATATAGTATTTTCTTAGGGACATCTTAGAAGAAGATGAGAATTTTTATAGGAGGAAGCACAGTTTTGGGGAAACTACATTAGTATAACTAACAAATAAATACTGTTTAGCCACATATAGTAGCTTTCATTTGTGCAGCAAATAAATTAAAGATAAAATAATTTAGAATAAATATTGGCTTTGTTATATTAATTAAATTGAGATATAATATGCATAAGCAGAATTCATTTTCAGTTACAGTTTCAAATTAATTTGTTTTAACTACTTTCATAAATGAATTTAAAGTATATAGTGATTTTATAAACTTAGGACTAGAGCATTATAATTTATACTCTTTTTTAAAAATTGTATATACAAGATTAATTACTACTTTGTCTAGACATTAACTATCTATACTATAAATAAGACAAAGAGACAACTATCTATACTATGAACAAGACAAGTGAAAAGGGTAGAATCATTTCTTACATGAAGCACATCTATATTCACTTGGTGAAAATTACGGGATCTAAGTTCTTGCATTCTTTTAAGATTTTCTTGATATTTTTCTTCAGCCAACTGTCTGAAAGGAGAATACTGGTATCAATTGCAAACTGTAGCACTTCAAACGATTTTTAAAAAACATTTGATGTGTAAGAATGGAATGTAAATAGGCATAAGAAAGAAACACAAATACGTTGATCTGTTAATTCTTAATTCTGAAATGTAGCGGAATGACCTTGCCATTTCAAAAGAATATTAAATCTCCATTATTAAATAACTACATGGTCTTAAATATCAGAGTTATTTTAAGACTCTTAAGTATAAGAAACTAACAACAATAAAATAATACAAAACTGGATGCTTAAACCTGAAATACTTCTTTCCTTATATAGTTCTTCAAAGCTGAAATAAGGATTCTAACCTTTGGAAACCTAAGGGTTAGAAGAAGCTGTGAATGTAAAAGACCAAAAGGCAAAAAGCTGCTAAAGAATAAAGAAATAGCTTGAACTTCAGAAAACATGCTTCTATAAGAAACATTTGAAAACCACATGGAAGAACACACTGATATTGTTGGGTGTGAGTTTAAAGAGAAGAGGAGAAAGAGGAGCAAAATAAAAACAAAACAAATCTACTGTAGACTCGGGCATTCCCATATCTTGTCCTATGTTAGCATTGCTATGACAACGTGCGTGTCAATCAGTTATATCCAAATTTTGTTCTAATGCAGGGGTGTCAAATTCAATTTCATTGATGGCTGCATCGGGGTTGTGTTTGAGGGGGCGTGGCCATAGTGGGCATGACACAGAATTTGTGTTGGGGGCACCTGTGGTGGTCAAGAGCTAATGGAGGACTTCCCTGAGACTCTCCCAGAGGTGGTATTCAGCCGGTTCTGGCGTCCCGGTAACAAGAATTTGACGTGGGTCACAGAACTGGTAGTGACTTCTGGCTGGCCACGCCCATGAACCGGTTCCCCAGTCCCTGATGCCCACCTGATGCTCGCTAGCTCACGCAGCTTGCCCGCCCGCCACATGCTCCGCCCAGTCCATCCTCCCTTCCTGTGTGGCACGCTGGGCCCTCGTGGCTTGCCTAACCTGACTTCCCCACATGGTGCCTGCATCCCAACTGAGCAGTCCTGATCTGTCTGCCCTGCTCACAGGTAAGCCTGCGTTGTGTTAGGCCCTTGCCCACCCCCGGGGCCTTTCGGGGCCTCCCCCCACTGCCCAGGGCCTTTCCAGGCCTCCCTCCCACCGCCCGAGACTTTCCGGGTGGGAGGAGGTCAAGGTGGGGCATCTTTTTCGGGCCAGTCCAGAGGGCGGGGTGGACAGCGGCGGCTGCAGTGCGGCTATGGGAAGCAGCCCCAGGAGTTCCCGGCCTCCCTTTCAGAGCACCCCCACCAACCACCACCGCCCCCTCAGCCCCAGCCCCAGCGCAGCAGAGGAAGCAAACAGAAAGCCTTTCAGTTCGCTTTCTCCCTACCTTTTTGGGTGCTCCTGCCGCTGCCTCCGCTGCCGCCCCCTCAGCCCCAGCCCCAGTGCAGCAGAGAAAGCTAATGAAAAGGCTTTCAGTTCACTTTCTCCCTGCCTTTTGGGGCATCCCCACCCACCGCCCCTGCCGCTGCCCATGTGCTTCGAAAGGGAGGGGGGATGGATGTTCTGGGGCTGCTGCTTTCTTCATTGTCCCACCGCTTGCTGCTCTGGAGTTTGCCTAATAAGTTCTTCCCAGAAAAGGTGTGTGTGTGAGAGAGAGTCAAGGAAGGAAAGGAAGGAAGGAAGGAAGGAAGGAAGGAAGGGAGGGAGGGAGGGAGGGAGGGAGGGAGGGCCAGAAGGAAAGAGCAAGAAAGGAAGAGGAAGGGAGAGAAAGACAGAAGGAAAGAGGAAGAGGAAGAAAGAAAGAGAGAAAGAAAAGAAGAAGAAGGAAGAGGGGGAGAGAGAAAACTCTGTGCTGTTATCTTTAATTGTTCCATTATTTATCATATATTAATATTTTACACTGTCCCTACACCTAGAGTTATTTTATTGCCTTTCTTTTGCCCAGTTATTTTTCAGGGTTTACATGTCAGTAGTCCAGAGCACAAACACAGGTGGGTTTAACAGAGTTGAAAGGGACTATGGAGGTCTTCTAGTCCAACCTCCTGCTCAGGCAGGAAAACTGAGGGTGCCAAATTCTGAGTAGAGGTCCTGGGAAAGGTGTCAGAATAACAGAATAGCACTTAGAAGGGACCTTGGGGGGAACTCTATACCATTTCAGAGAAATGGCTATCCAGTCTTTTGTTAAAAACTTTCAGTGTTGGAGCACCCAGAACATCTGGTGACAAGCAATTCCACTGGTTAATTGTTCTCATTGTCAGGAAGTTTCTCCTTACTTTTAGGTTGCTTCTGTCTCTGTTCAGTTTCCATCCTGCTTTGGAAAATACATTGTTTGCCTTCTGGTGCTTTGGAATATACATTGCCCCCACTTCTTTCTGGCAGCTCCCTAAAAGCCTGTTGCCTATCATCCTCTTGGGCAAAGCATGTGAGCCATTTCCTCCTTTCAGTGGTCCATAAAGTACATCTATAGTACATGGATAATAAAGTCAACAAAAGGTGAACAACATTTTTACAGTATGTTGAGGCTGGGTGTGACAAGGAATGGCTGGGAGGGGAGGGGCCAGATGAGGCACCCCTTGACGTGGGTTGTCACACCTACCCAGTTGGCCACACCTACCCAGTCACATGACCACCAAGCTACGCTCACAGTCATATGACCACCCCAATCACATGGCCACTAAGCCACGCCCACCCAGCCACGTGATTCTAAGCCACCCCCACCAAATAAGCCATGCCCACAGAACCGGTAGTAAAAAAATTTGAATCCCACCACTGCACTCTCCCTCACTCTCATTATAATCTCCTTCCCTCCCTCCCTCCCTCCTTCCTTCCCTTCTTTTTCCTTCCCTCTTCATTCTCCTTTCTTAGTCCTTCCCCTCTTTCCTTCTTTTTCCTTCCATGCTCTCTTCCCATCTTTCCATCCTTTTTTCCGTCTTTGTCTTTCCCTTTCTCCTTTCCTGTCTCTTCTTGTATGCTCAAATGCAAAAGGCAAAACATTTCTTCTTTTTTGGGGTTTTGTTTTGCGTTCATTTTGATAGCTCTCTGCCAGTGAAAAATGGAACATGGGGGAGGGGGGGCTGCACACAACCACCACCACCCCGAACTCATTTTTTTCTGGCTGAGACACCGTGGCCTGGTCCTTTGCTGTTTTCAGGCTGGCTCTGTGTGCTGAATGTAAGTATTCCATGGGCTGGATCCGGCCCCCGGGCCTTGAGTTTGAAGCCCCTGTTCTAATGTAATAATGAGACTCTTTTTTAAACTTGTCTAAATTGACAACTGCAACTGTGCATTCACTAGTTTCAATCGCACTAACTGAATTTTGGGTCACATTAAAGGTAACTTGGGATCAATTTACAATTTGGTCTAAATTAAATACTGCATTATTAAAATTCAAAGTAATCATGACATATCTATAAAACATATATGGTACATACAGTATGTTTTGCTTTCCAATAATGAAAAAGGAACCTAACAGAGAAGTTACAAATGTTATTTATTATTCTAGTCCTTTGTGTGCTTCAAATACTGATATTATTTATTTATTTATTTATTTATTTATTTATTTATTTGTTTGTTTGTTTATTTATTTATTTATTTATTTATTTATTTATTTATTTATTTTGTCAAGCAATTATAAGATAACAGTTATAAGTACAAACATAATTATGGATCCATGAAATGGATACATATAAGAAAAATAAAAAAGAAACAATAGGACAGGGACGATAGGCACGTTGGTGCGCTTATGCACGCCATAATTCGTGGAATAATTATTTGCTTGCTTTCAAACACTTTTTTCAACACTCTTACAACTGTTTGGACAGTTATGACTATACAATATCATGCAGTTTTCTCTCTATTTGATAGTACAGGTATTTCAAAACCCTATAAATGGGCAAAATAACAAAAATAGGGTAAAAATAACAAAAAATAATAAATAACAACAGCAGGGAGGAGTTGGACTAGATGACTTGCAAGGTCCCTTCCAACTCAATTATTCTGTCTCTCTGACGAATCTGTAGTTCTAATAAAGTTGGCTTTAATCATAAATAGACACAAATTCTATACATCTTACTATTTTGAAAATTGTTATGTTTGCCCTATGGTATATCTCCCATTTAGTTTTGAAATATCTATATTACCAAATAGACAGAAAACCGCATTATATCGTATAGTCATAATTACTGTCCAAACAAATGGTAACAGTGATGGAAAAAGTGTTCAGAAAGCAAGCAAATAATTATTCCACTAATTCAGGAGTGTCAAGCTGGATTTCTTCGAGGGCCGGATCATCATTGTAGTTCTCCTACATGGGCCAGCTGGGGAGGGGAGAGACAGGACGGATGCCTTCTGCAGCACACTGCTGCCAAAACAGAGTGTGGGGGCTGCAGAAGGCCCCTGCACCAGTGGTGGGATTCAACTTTTTTTTAATACCAGTTCTGTGGGCGTGGCAGGGGAAGGATACTGCAAAATCTCTATTCCCACTCCACTCCAGGGGAAGGATACTGCAAAATCTCCATTCCCTCCCCACCCCACTAACCTGCTTTCCAGCTCCGTTCTCCTGTGCAGGGCAACAAAAGAAGACCCAGTCGATCAGCTGGGACTTGAGAGGCAGAGGACAGGGGCCAGTCAGAGATGGTATTTTCCGGTTCTCCAAACTACTCAAAATTTCTGCTACCTGTTCTCCAGAACTGGTCAGAACCTGCTGAATACCACCTCTGCCCTGCACCCTGTTTTCAGCCTCGATGGTCTCTTTCAGTACCCTGCTATCAAAATGGGGTGCAGGGGGGGCACGTGAACTCCCTGTGCCTCATTTTTGGCCTGGACGGCTTCCTGCAGCATGCTGCCAACCAAAATAGCTTCCAGTAGCACCCTGCCAGCCCCATTTTAACTGCCAGAGGCACCACAGACCGGTCCTTTGCTATTTCCAGGCTGGCACCGCAGGCCTGGAGTTTGACACTCCTGCACTAATTGTACTAAGTGTATGAGGCACACAAAGGACTAGAATAATAAATAATATCTGTAACTTCTCTGTTAAATTCCTTTTCAGAATTAGGAAGTATTAGAAATATACTATATATAGAATAGAATAGAATAGAATAGAATAGAATAGAATAGAATAGAATAGAATACCTTTATTGTCATTGCATTCCACGAATACAATGAAATTTGATAGCTACTCCAGCACAGTCCCCCAAACACCACATCACAATCATACTACAGAGCATTTAAAAATTAAAATAATAATAATAGGACTAAATCACAAATGCACTGTTTGATTCAAGACAATTACTGCCTTGGAAAATAAACTGTTTCTCAATCTATTAGTCCTCATTTTAAGACACCTATAACGCTTCCCTGATGGTAACAGATTGAATTAATGTCCAGGATGAGAATGGTCTGTGGAGATTTTTAGTATTCTAGAGAGGAGTCTGGTCTTCGCAATCTCTTCCAAAGAAGAAAGAGAGCAACTGATGATTTTTTTGTGCTGTGTTTATAACTCTCTGGTTATAACTCTGTTTATAACTCATTTTCTTATCCACTGCAGAACATCCAGCATACCACACAGTGTGCCAAAATGCTCTCGATGGTAGACCAGTAAAAAGTAACCAGCAACTTCTCACCCAAACCACTCTTTTTCAGCAACCTCAGAAAGTGCCTTCTTTGCAGTGGCCATAGTGTGGACCGACCAAGTAAAGTCGTCAGAAATATGAGTTCCTAGAAATTTAAAACTATGAACTCTTTCCACGCAGTCTCCATTGATATATAGTGGGAGAGGATCTGCTTTGCATCTTCTGAAGTCTATAATCAATTCTTTGGTCTTTTTGATGTTCAGAGTGAGGTTATGACTCTTACACCACAAGACCAGTCTGAGAACCTCTGACCTATAGGTCGTCTCATCTCGTATAGTTTACAAGAGAGAAATATAATGATTGAGAACATCAAATCATCACTTTCTGATTATACATGCTATTGATAAAATTATAAATACTGATGACTAACACAAGTGTTTGCTTACTTCAGCTTCTGTGCTGTTTGATCAGCTAAAGTTAATTTCCGCAATCGCATCCGTTCGCGTGGTGTCATTTTCTGCATTTCAGATATGGTCCTTAGAGTTTGGAGATGTACCTTTTTCTTTCTAAAATTGAGGCGAAATAATAAAATTGAAATAAAAAATTGGAGGAAAGAAGGCAGTTAGTGATATCAAGCTGGAAAGAGAAGTTTATTTCATGTGTGTTAAAGAAAATTCACAAATTCACAAAAATATCCCTTATGTCATGTGTTGAAGGAAATTCACACATACACACCTCGCCCCATCTTCCCAGGGAAGATTTAGTTGCATAAAGCTACCAATTTTAAAAAATTAAATTCAATTTAAAAAGTGCTGAACCATCATTTTATTCATAGTTTTGTTTGCTGTACTTAAACTTGCTTGTTTATAATAGTGCGCACATTATCAACAGATTAGTACTGCCAACAAATGAAAAGATGCAATTAAGATGCTTGGTACATTAACAAAAGGAAGATTCTAATTGTATTAATTTTTAATATCTTACTTCATTTATAATTAAATTATGTAAATCAAGAACTTTGAACTCATTTCATTTGACACGACTGATATTAATTTTTTACAAAACAAAAAGAACAAAGGGATATCCTTGAAGTTTTAATAATAATATAAGAAATGAAAAACTATACTAATGACATTATCTTTTTTTGCCTCATTATCCAATGTACCATAAAAATTCTAGCTTTGCAGTTTAAGCAGAAGAGTATTGACTATGAAGTGTACACTGGATCATTTTATTAATTGCTTTGAGCTATATAGTAAGGATGTTAGGAGATATTAAGAATCAAGATATGAGATGCCAGATAATCTTGATGTTGAAAAACCAGTTCTTTGTTTAGTGTTGCTTATTGTGCCCTAAAAAGAATAACACTGCCATACATCAATGACATCTCAGAAATCAACAACTAATAAAACCACATGGAATCAGAATAGTGAACAAGCCAACCAAAGCTCTTCAAAACATCCTACACAAACAAAAAGACCAGCAGCTCCAGAAGAAAAAACAAGAATCATCCACAACAGGGGTGTGAAACTTGATTTCATTGAGGGCCGCATCACGGTTGTGTTTGGCCTCGGAGGGCCAGTAGGGGGGAGATGGCTGGAGGACATGGTCGTGGTGGATGTGGTTGGGGGGGGGGCTTGGTCATACTGAGCATGACATGGGACTTGTGTCGGGGGGGCACATCTGGTGGCCAAGTGCTAAGATAGGACTTCCCTGAGACCCTCACTCACTTTCATTATAGAGGTAATCCCCAAGGTACGAATGTAATAGAGCCTGACAATTACATTCATAACCCAAGGATTTATTTGATTGAATCACATTAAATGAACGTGATCACTCCCTGCTTTCCCCAATGCGTTTATTAACTGAATGTGCAGGTCATTAAATGCACATGAGTATCTCAGAGTGAAGAAGAGCATGCGGGGCCTAGTGCTGGAGCAGGCCATCCAAGGCCTCCCCCAATCTACTTAGATACCTCATACTCCCTGGGTGTCTCCACAATTGCTTCCCCCCCCTCATCCTGCCCCACTGGGTCTCCATAAACTGAGCCTGCTTTGCTAGCATCCAGATTCCATTTACTCTTCCCCAACCCATTTCCCATGGATTATTTACTTTTTGAAGAACTCCAGAGCTCCAGAAGAGGCTGACCCACTGGCAGAGAAGCCAAAGTATTTTATATAGATGATGGCAAAGCTGTAAGAATGTAAACTCTAAGGAAAACATTTTTGCCTACTTCTGAATAAAAATTTCAGCTTGGGGCCATGTGGACAGCAGGCCTCTGTTAGTATAAAAGGCCTCCTGCTTCAGGACAGCTTCAGGGATTGAGGCAGCAGCAGCAGCCAATCAACGAGGAGCTTGCTTGCTTTGTCTCATTGTGTTGAACTGCAAGCCCCTTGTTGATTGGCTGTCATGCCCCAATCCTGAAGCTCCTCATTCGAACTAGCCGCAAGCAGGAGGGTACTTGTTGCCAGCCAGACTGGGTCCAAACTAAGTCTGCAGGCCCTCAGGGCAGAGAAGCCAGTAGGGGAAAGCTGTTTTCCTTACACCTCATGTTCTTACAGTTTCATGGACTTTTGAATAAAAGATTTTGGCTTCTCTGCCACATGGGTCAACTCTTCTGGAGCTGTTTGAAAAGTAAGTACAGAAAAGCCATGGGAAATGTGGTGGGGGAGAAGTAAGTGGAATCTGGGATGCTAGCAAAGCAAGCACAGTCTGTGGAGAAGGCCGAATGGAGATTCAGAGGGCCAGATGCAACCCAAGATACTCCATTTAGGCCTGTAACAGGCTAGGGGAGGCCTGGCAGAATGCTGCAGGAAGCCGTCCAGGCTGAAAACCGGCCATGGGAATGTTGTGCATGGCCCCCTTGTGCCGCATTTTCCCTAACAGAGGCACTGTGGGCTGGTTCTTTGCTATTTCCAGGCAGGCCCTGTGGGTGTCAGCTTTCAAGATTCCTTTCCTTTCCTTTGCATCTTTTGGCTACCATAGTAATGGGGGTGGTGGTGAAATAATTGGGTTTTGTCTGGGTGGGAAATGTGCTGGAGGTTTTAGAGAATGGACTGTATAACTTGGGGAAAAACTTTATTGTTTATGCTTGCTTGCTTGCTTACTGCGCAGTTGCAGCTCTTTATCAAAATAGGCCAAGGTCAATGGCCAGATGTCTGCAACACCTGAAGATGCTCCACATGACATTATACACATCTTCGATTGGATTGACAGTTTGAACTATTGTGGGTGGGAACGTTGCCATCATTTTGTATATGTGTTTTTGCGTGCAATTCCTCAGATTCAGAATTCCTTTGATGATTTCCAGTAAAAGATATTTTCTCTATTAATCTAAATGTGTCTTTCTTGGATTTTGAATGGAGCACCACCTGACAGCGGGCCAGATCTGAGCACCCCATGGGCCGGATTCGGCCTGCAGGCCTTGAGTTTGATACTCCTGATCTACAATATATAGTGTAATACTGCAACAACCACTAAGTAGGACAAACATGCAGAAAACTGGCAGAATGCACTCAGGAATATCAACTAGCAGTTAAAAGACATGATGAAAACTCTTTAATTTTGCAACATCTGGACAGACTTAGCTATAGTTTCAATTAGTAAACTGTCCTAGACCATCCTAGACCAAGCCAAGATCAAAACCACTAGGGAATTCTAGAAGTGTGGCACTCTGACAAATTAGTCATCAATGGATACATACACATAAATAATATCTATAGACTATACAAAAGAAACAATGAACAAGCCAAAAAAGGGAGCAAAAAGACTTAAGACTTCCTGACCAGCAATCAGCATCCAGATGAGCATATATTAACTCCAAGATTAACATCAGACCAACAACCAAGTAAACAATACCCTAATCAAGAAACTGCCAAACAAAGTAAACAGTCCAATCACTCTATGATGGGGGTAGACTCTAAGACTACACCCATCAACAGTGATAGGGCAATCGACTAGAATATAAACTGAGAGCAAAACCCATTCCTTACTAGCATTGATATTACCTACTTTGGTCCGCAAGAAAATAGCCAAGCTAAGAGAGCACCAAAGACCTTTTATTTTAATCCTGACTTACAAATATTCTCCTTTCTGAAGTGAGAATAGTGCCATAGGTATTGATAGACCCCCAAACCCACATCTGTGTTGAAAACTGGTAAAAGGTGAACTGAAATTAGAGAGATTATGGCCATGTGCTCAAGACATCTGTTTAGAATTTCTCTTGTTCAATGAGTCATAAGAAAAAAGAGAAAAGATTCATTCAGTTATCCTTTCCCCTTTTTAAACTGCAATTTGTCCTAGGATTCTGAAAACGAAATATGCTGTTCTAATAGGTAAGAGATTAGCTGATATTAGTAGGCAGGCATAGCAAGATGTGACTAGACTCACCTACTATCACCTGTGTTTGAGTTGGGTGATCATATATATTTGTTTAATAAATTAATTAATAAATAAAAAAGTTATTCCATATAGCAGAGTTGCAAACCCATTGCAGCAGATCATAAAATTATCTACATTTTCCGATTCCCTATCATGGATTTTACTCATTAAAGATATATATACTTTGATCTGCATAATCAGGAGACAATGAAGATCTTGTTAGTGAATCAGCCATCTTGATACGTAGTAAAGTCCTTGACTGAACTGCCATGGATAGATTTCAAAGAGATTCTGATGGCTTCTGTTATTTGGGGATTATAACATCCATTCTTGAGAGTGGCAGTTTATGACCCAAAATTGATACACCTATGAACTGATATTTCCACAAAGTTGCAATTGATGTTCAATTTTGATTGGGCAGAGATGGTTCCTGGCCATCCAGAAATCTAGTCATCCAACAGTGATATGGAATGCTTGGAAGTGCTTCAAGTCCAAGATAAGCACTCTCTATCTGTTGATTAAAGAGGTCTTAAAGAAACAGTAATTTAGGATTGCTTCTTGTTGCTATATGTTTAATGTTTATGTATCCAGCGGAAAATTGGAATAAATAGGCTAAGGAATCTCTGTTAGTTCTGTAATGCCATAATTACTTGATGCAAATTGCCTTTTCAAAATAGGAAAAAAATAAGTTATATCTTGGGTCTACAGCAATTCTTGTAATAGCCAAATCTTTACGATGTTATTGGATTTAACAATTTAGAATTGCTAAAAAAGTACCTAAATTCTGATCAGATTAAATGTTGTTGCATTTAAAACATCAGGATTGGAAAGAGAGAGGGTTTCTATACTGCAATGTTTTCAAACTTGGAAACTATACGTTTCTGAACTTCAGGTCTCAGAATTCCCTAGCCAGTCATATTAAAAATTCTGGGAGTTGGCGCTCATGAAGCTCAGACTGATAAACAAAGAGACAGATATCATGTTTCCCCAAAAATACGACCTACCCTGAAAACAAGCTCTAGCCCGGTTTTCATGCCTGCACCTAATATAAGCCCTACCCCCAAAATAAGCCCTAGTTAAGGCTCACCCACCATCTGGTTGTACAAGGTGGGGGGAGGCGCAGGCATAAAAAATCACCCCAGGGCAGGGGTGGGGGTGGAGCTGCCCCACATGTCCCACACCCACTTACCTTAGGGTTGGCCCATTGCATTGGTATAGCCATTCGCAGGATGCCATGATGCACTGGTGCTGCCATTTGTGGCAGAATGCCATGGGGCTCATTGCACCGGTGCTGTTGCTCGCATGCACAACGATATAACACACCACACAGCCTCTTGCTGTAAGCGGTAGTACCGGCATGATGAGTCAGATAAGTTGTCCTGCCACACATGGTGGCACTGGCGCAACGAGCCTCATGGCCTTTTGCCACAAGCAGCGGCACTGATGCAATGAGCCTTGCGGTATCCCGCAAGAGGCCGAAGAAGTCAAGCAGCAGCATGACAGGTGTCAGGGCATGAGCGGTGTGGCTGCGGTGGCCCTAAGGTAGGTGGATAAGACCTCCTCCTAAAATAAGACCTGGTGCTTATTTTGGGACCAAAAAGAAAATAAGACCAGCTCTTATTTGGGGGGGAATATGGTATAATTTGGCAGCAAACAATAGAAAATAAGAGTTAGGGTTAGTATTAGAGATGAAGGCAAGCAAAAAAATTCGAACAGAACTTATTAGCAAATCAAATAATACTAAGATCAGATTTTTACTGATATTTTACTGATATGAAGGAAAAGTATAGAATATTAATACTTAAGACAATTAATGTTGCTTCAAAAGGAAGCTAAAAAAGGAATGATTGCCATAGCAGAATGAAGCAGTAATTGATAATTAATGGAATGGAATGTAAACTGTAAACTAGGATTAGAAGAAAACACAATTCCAGATGCAAGTAAAACTCAAAGGGATGTGAGTTTAATTACTCATTATTAATTATTCTATTTATTTATTTTATTTATTTATTTATTCTATTTTGATATTTTAATAGTATTCAAATTAGTTTAGTTCATGAATAATGCAAATAGAACATATTATTCATATTAATATAGAAAAATGTCACAATTATTTTTGAAATATATGACAGTTATTGTAAATTAATTGATGGCCTTGTTAATGCCTGAAATTTCTGTAAAGAATCTTCTTAAGAGAAGAGGCAACAGATATGTACAAGTTATGAACTTTTTATGGAAATGCATTTCTCTTTTATTTGGTTTTGGTGATTTGGCCACTTTTGATTTGATTTGCTTTTGTAAATTTCAATAATCACATACTCACACAGCACTTATTAAATGATCAGCTTCTTCCTGGGAATTCAACATCCAATCCTTTTTAATTGGTATGCTTATATTTGTGTGCTTATATTTCATAATCTGTCAGAAAACAAGAATTGTAATATTTTAATTTTTTTATACTGAAGTATTTCATGACTTCTGGCTCCTTTACAAAGCTAATTTTTTTTATGTTTCACATAAATTGCATTTAGCAGATTCTGCACTTAGGAAACGGACAAAGTAGGCGACTTGCAAAGAATATCTCTGCTGAAATAGGCTAAACTTAAGGCCTGACTACCCCAAACTTCTCTTTCCTTAATGATCATTAATAGCTCCATAGACTTTCCTCTGATATTATGACACATGGTATTGAGTGGCATGCTGCCTCTGACACTGGATATTTTATATGTAATGTTCAGCAGGGTTCCGTGTTTTCTCTGTTCCTGTTTAATATCTGGAGCCACTGGGTGAGATCATTCATCATCAGAGGGTGAGATATCATCCATATACTAATAATACCCAGATTTATAATCTGCCCATGATGAATTAAGCAATGCTTTTTGATGTCCTGTCTTGGTATCTGGAGGCTGAGGTGGGGTGGGGGTGCTGAATGGGAAATACTAGGCTTCAATTTTGCCCTGGAAGATTGAGTAGATTGGGTTTGGCACTGTTCCGATTCTATGGATTACCATCTCTTATTCTGGAATAATAAAATAAGTAGCACTCTCCTAAAAAGACAAAGTGCAAAATCTGGGGTCCTCAGACATTTGTGACTTCTCAAAGAGCAAGTGGCAGCCTATGGACCTATGCAGAGATTGGTATACATGTCTTAGAAAAGAAAAATACTAATAAAGTTGGCTATATTTTCACTGGTTATCATTTCTTTCTCTAAAAGGGACAAAGGCCTTTAATTGAAATACAAAAGAAATGCCATTATTTCTAGTCAATTGCAATCTGTTCTATTCACTTTATTCTCTTTGTTACAGCATTTCTATATTATTTTAAACGTGTTTTTAACATGTGTGGTGTATAATTGCCATGATGTTCTGTTTCCCAGAATTTTAATAGATCTAAAGTGGCACTTTACACCACTTATCAGCTTGATACTAATCCAAACTTTAAACAAAAGCATAGTAGTATAATTTTGGAGATGTTCCAAATATTCAAATGAAGCTCCGGGAATAAAAATCCAAAGTATTTTCCTCTCCTGAGGGGACAGTGATCTACAAGTGAGTTGTGCCTGTATTTTAAAATTGTTCTTTTTTAAAAAAAATTGAGGGTGGGGCTCTCTCCTCTGTCTGTCTGTCTCTGAGTGTGAGAGACATTTACTCGACTTTCCAAAAATTTAAATTACTAATAGCACTTGATCCCTATTTCACTTCTATCAAATTCTGAACATCTAAAATGAAAAGTTTTAATTTTTTGGAGGTAGAATTTTCAGAATATGAATGTAGACTGCTAAAATCCAATTGATCTCATAATAAAATAGCACTTCTGTCAATCTTGTAATAATACAGATCCTTCTGCATTAAATATTCAATTAAATATCTTACAGATCAATGACTTTAGATATAATTCTCTAGAATTTGATTGGTATTTCCTGCAACCTTACTTATAACTGTATTTTAGAGTTTTAACTTTTTTATAATACATTGACTTTTTAATCTATGTTTCTAGGTATGTCTAAGAAGGCATTCCGAATACCTGTAACTGATCATCAATGTATGAAGTTCTTAAAATCTCTGCAGCTGATGGCCTCAGTGAAGGGTCCTTATTTAGCATTCTAAAATATTAACAATATGAAATGAATCAATATTGACATTAACAAAAGATATAATGGGAAAAAAAACAATTTAAATCCAAACAAACATACCCACCTATGCAGGACAGCATCAAGTTCTCTTGGAAAATTGTCTGGAAGAGATGGTGTTTTGCTCTCTACAATTTTCAGAACAATAGACAAAAAACTATGACCAGTAAACGCATGATTCAAACAACACACTTCATACAAAATGCATCCAAGTGACCTAGAATGCAAGATAAAAATAATTCAGGGACAAGCAGTGATTCTAAATTAATGCCTAGTGACTGCTTATATTTATCTTGTAGTCCTGGTGAAAAGAAATTATAAGTCTCCTACAGGTAAAAATAAAATATACTTTCTCCAAACTATAAAATCATACCTAGCATAAATTTAGATATGAGTAATAAAATTGATTTTTGTGATCAACCTAGGCAAGATAAAAATACATATCACAGGTAATATTCTAAAAAATACAGATTATCCTCGAGTTATGGTCATTAGCCAGAATTATGGTCATAAATCATTGCAGTTATAAGGCATCGCATGATTCAAAGTTATGACCATTTTTATGATAGCTGATAGGTGAACATAGTGATCATTAAGCATTAAGCAAACATTGCACTTGTTAAGCAAATAAGTGGAGCACAAGGTACCTCATGGCTGAGGGAAGGCCCTGAAAAGCCTAGAACAGGTTGTTAGATATTTACATATGCACCTCCGATTGGTTGGTCCATGACGGCACGAATTTAAAGAATTTAAATTTACCATTCGACCCAATGACCGAGGCAGGGGTGGGATTTTACCACTTCGGACCAGTTCTATAGAACCAGTTGTTACAATTCTGCGCAGTTCGGAGAACCAGCAAATCACACCACTGGCTGGCTCCTCCCTTCCCCACCCGCCCTGTCCAGGTGCTTTCCTGAGGCCCAGTTGGGGTGGTATTCAAGGGGTTGGGGGAGGGAGAAGTGGCCTGAGAGCAGAACTGAACCTTTCTTAGGATTGAAGCTTCTATTTTTCAGTGCAGACTCAGGCAGCAGGTTGCAGAAAGGTAGATCTTGGAGTGAAGCTGTGATTCTGCAAGCAGCTCAATCTGCCTGCCTGCTTTGCCTGATTTTGGGTAAAAGTTGCCTTTTTTTAAAATAAAAAATTCAATCTTTACATATATATTTACAATATTTACATGTCACATGACCACCAAACCACAAATTTGGCCATGCCCACAGAACCAGTTGTTAAGAAATTTGAATCCCACCCCTGGACTGAGGACTGGGAATCCTATGTCAACCAATTCCAGATGTTCCTGGAAAGCAGCGACCTGATGGGCATTATGGAATAGAAGAAGCAAGCCGTCTTCCTCACACATTGTGGCCTTCTGTTTTCAAAATGGCTAAAGCTCTCGTAGCCCCAAGAGATGTGAAAATGATGGCCTGGGCTGACTTAGAGAAAATTCTGAGGGACCATTATACCCCACCGGTATCCATCCTAATTAAGAAGCACGAATTCTACCGGAGAGACCAGAAGGAAGGACAGAGCATCGACAACTTCATTGCAAGCCTGAGGGATATTGCCAGAGTATGAGAGTTCCTGAATGTGGATGAGGCAATGAGATCGCGTAGTCCTGGGACTCAGGGACTTGACACTACAAAGCTGCCTCCTTACAAAACCTAAAATAACACTCAAGGAGGCTGTCAGATGGTGCTCCATTCAAAATCCAAGAAAGAAATACTTAGACTCCATTAATTAGAGAAAAGATATCTTTTACTGGAAGTCAAGTGGTAGCAACAGAAGAATTCTGAATCTGAGAAAATGAGCGCGTAAATCACATATACAAAGTGATGGCAACGTTCCCACCCCCAGTAGTTCAATTGGCTCATCCAATTAAAAGTTGTGTATAGCATCATGTGGGCATCTCCAGGTGGTGATGAGGCCTCTGTCCGTTGACCTTGACATATTTTGATAAAGAGTTGTGGCTGCGCATAGCATAGGATAGAAGCCTAAGCAAGAATCTCCCCTCCAACTTATACAGTTCTGCTTTGTAACACCTCCAGCTCGCTTCCCATAACCATGTCCCCCCTCCTCCCCTTGTTACATGATGCAAAGCAAAGGAAGAAAAGCTTGAAAACTGACAGAGGCCACCAAAGAAGCATCGGCCTTAGAAGCAGCCCCAAAATCTGCTGCTGCTATGAGGAAGATGAATAAGACACTGCAATCCCCTCAAAAGGACAATGATGCCTTTCAGCAGACACCACAACCCCTTCAAAAGGACGACACCGCCATTCACCATGAGGACCTCAAATCCAAGTCGGGATCAGGCGACAACGAGGGAGTGAACCAACTATGTTCGGGAAGGCGCCACAAAAGCCGAGAGTGGAAGCAGAAGGAATTTTGGTGTGTAGGTTGCGAGGGAAATCACCTACGATCATAATGCCGTTTCCGTGATGCCATCTGCCAACGATGTGAGTGGAGGGGACACATCACAAGGGCATGCCGAGCATTCAAGCCAAACAGCAGAAGGCCAAGACAAAGCACACCTCAAAGGAAATGGGAAAATCAACCCGAGAACTGCCGGGGCCAATTCAGCTGGAACCGATGGAGTAACGAGTTGACCACAGCGACGAGTGAAATGCACCAGACAGTGACAGTGGGTCACTCCAGCACAGAAAATGCCAGAAAACTCCATGTTCAAGTCACGATAGAAGGTAAACAATGATAGAAAGTAAACAACAAACTAAAAGACTCAAGGTCCATCCCACCCTTGATAGGACCTGATGGTAAAGACTGCAACGACGACACCATTAAAGCCAACATCTTTAACACATTCTTCGGCTCAGTATTTGTAAACAGCAATGGATCATGCCCAGTATTTCCTAGCCGTACCACAGATAACAACAATGATCTAATACATATCGATTTTACAGAAGACAATGTTGAAAAAGCACTACGCAATCTAAAACCATCTCTATCTATTGGACCGGATGGAATATGTGCCTACTTCTTAAAAAAGCTATCCACTGCCATAGCCAAACCTCTAAGCATAATCTTTGAAAAATCTTTCAAGACCAGCTCCTTGCCTAACCTATGGTCACAAGCCACAGTCATCCCCATCTTCAAAAAGGGAGACCCAAGCCTAGTTGAAAATTACAGACCAATCTCCTTATGCTGCGTCACCTGTAAAGTCATGGAATCAATTATTAACCAATCCATCATCCTCCACTTAGAGACAAACGACCTACTCTCCAATAAACAATTTGGTTTCAGAAAAAAACTATCCTGTAATCTGCAACTCTTACACTGCAAAAACATATGGACGACACAACTCGACCAGGGCAAAGCAATAGACGCAATCTACATAGACTTCTGTAAAGCCTTTGATTCAGTGGTACACGACAAACTACTCCTAAAAATAAAATCCTATGGTATCTCTGGACAACTGCATAACTGGATAGAAGCATTCCTGGCAAACAGACAACAAATGGTCAAAATTGGGAGCGTCCTATCAAATTCTGTACCTGTCAATAGTGGTGTCCCCCAAGGCAGTGTTCTAGGACCAACTCTCTTCACACTCTACATAAATGACCTCTGTGATCATATTAAGAGCAATTACGTTCTTTTCGCTGATGATGTAAAGCTGTTCAATACCACAGACAATACTGCTACCCTACAAAAAGATCTTGACTATGTATCAGAATGGTCAAACAAATGGCAACTTCAAATCTCAACAAATAAATGCTCTGTCTTACATATTGGCAAAAAAAATCAGAAAATAAAATACAAGCTGAATAGTCAAGATCTTGTTGATGACTCAAGCTCTGTAAAGGACCTTGGAATACTCACCGCTAATGATCTAAGTGCTAGAGCCCACTGCAACTACATAGCCAAAAAGGCATTAAGAGTTGTTAACCTAATCCTACGTAGCTTTTTCTCTGGTAATATCACACTACTAACCAGAGCATACAAAACATTTGCTAGACCAATACTTGAATACAGTTCATCAGTCTGGAACCCACATTACGTATCTGATATTAGCACAATTGAGAAAGTCCAGAAATATTTCACAAGAAGAGTTCTCCACTCCTCTACTCGTTGTAGAATACCTTATGCCACCAGACTTGAAATTCTAGAACTAGAAAACCTTGAATTACGCCGCCTTCGGTCTGATTTAAGCATGGTATATAAAATCATACATTGCAATGTCCTACCTGTCAATGAATACTTCAGCTTCAACCATAACAACACAAGAGCACACAATAGATACAAACTCAAAGTTAACCGCACCAAACTTGATTGCAGGAAATACGACTTCAGCAATAGAGTGGTCAATGTCTGGAATACTCTACCCGACTCTGTAGTTTCTTCCCCAAACCCCAAAAACTTTAACCTTAGACTGTCTACTATTGACCTCACCCCTTTCCTAAGAGGTCTGTAGGGGGCGTGCATAAGCGCACCAACGTGCCTACCGTCCCTGTCCTATTGTTTCTCTTATTCTTCTTTTATTTTTCTTATATGTACCCATTTCATGTATTCACAACTATGTATACACTTATACTTATTATCTTGTAAACAATTGGCAAATCAAATAAATAAATAAATAATAAAATGCCAGATGGAAGTGGATTCTGGATTTCTTCTGTCGATGGTGTCGTGGGACACCATCAGAAGTCTAATTCCCAACCTGACAAAAGGCCAGCTGTGCAAGCAACGATTAATCCTAAAGGATTATCAAGAGAACAAGATTCCCATCATTGGCATAGGTGAATTCTGGGTGATCTTCCGAAACTACTCAGGAATTCTACCTTTAACCATGATCGGCCAGGACTAACCAAGTCTGCTGGGACTCGAGTGGTTCAAGCCATTGAGGATCAATTTCACCAGAAGCCACACCATCACAGAAAGTGATTGGGAAGACAACCTGATGGAGGAATTCTGGGACGTGTTCGACGGAAAATTGGGCAAGTACTCGGGGTCCCCTATTTCGTTTAACCTAGACCCAAACATAGCCCCAATCAGACTCAAAGCGAGGTGAGTCCCATTCACGCTTAAACCAAAAATAGATGAGCAATTAGACAAGCTCATTTCCCAAGGAATCCTAGAACCCATAGACCATGCAAGATGGGAAACTCCTATCGTCACACCTATAAAGCCAGATGGATATCTGTGCTGACTATCGGGCCACCCTTAACCGCGCCCTACAACAGAGTGCATACCCCATCCCAGTGGTGCAACACCTTTTACACTCCTTGGGGCAGGGAAAGATCTTCACAAAGCTTGATGTCACACAAGCGTACCATCAATTACCGGTAGACGCTGAGGTGGCAGAAGCACAGACTATCCTAACACACCGAGGAGCTTTTAAATGTAATTGCCTACAATTTGGGGTCAGCGTTGCCCCGGGGCTATTCCAGAGCCTCATGGAATGATTACTGCAAGGGATAAAAGGGGTGGTGCCTTATTTCGATGATGTCCTCATATCAGCTGAGGACAAAGAACAATTACAAGAATGTTTAAGGGAAGTCCTAACCCGTTTCAAAGAGTTGGGACTAAAAGTAAAAAATAAAAAATGCCAGCTAGCAGCTGACAAGGTAGAATAGACAGTGAAGGATCCATCCCACGGACAGTAAAATTAAAGCAATCAAAGAAGTCCCCAGGCCAACAAGCAAAACAGACTTGCAAGCCTTCCTGGGTCTCATTAACTTTTACCATATATTCTTACCACAGAAGACAACAGTGGCAAAGCCACTCCACAGACTGCTTGACATGAAGGTAGCCTGGGTTTGGGGGCAAAAAGAAGAAGCAGTGTTCCAAGAGATAAAGCAGCCATACCAGGTACCCGACCCCTTGCCGCTCCAGAGCAGGAGATTAACCCTGGCCAACCCAGAGACATACAACTGCAGAGATTTTACCCCTTGGGGGTAAAATTCGATGGGGACCTTCAGAAACTGGGATTCTTCCTGTGCAAGTCCTCACCTACATGCAAGCATATGGGCGGAATTTTCAGACCTAGGAGGCTCAAGTGCAAGTCGTTATCCTGGCCCTAGAAGGGGCAGCAGCCAGATGGATGGTGACCCTCCACAACATTAGCACCCCAGAACTGAGGAACCTCAATCGATTCATGACAGCCCTATGCCACTGCTTTGAAGACCTCCTCGCCGATAGAAAAGCCCACGACTGCATTAGAGTCATAAAGCAAGGCTGTGGCCCGGTAGCCAAGCACACTGAGGAATTTAGTGACCTGGCCGGCCAAGTTGACTGGCCAGAAGATATCCTAGTCTGTTGGTTCAAAGATGGATTCAACGACGACCTGTACACTGCCTGACTGGCCTGTGGGGCCCCAAACCTCCTGCATGAATGGTACATGATGGCAGAGGAGGCAGAAATAGACATGGCCCATAACTAGTGGCAGAGTTTGGAGAAGATCCCCCACCCCAGGGAAAGCGGGAATTTTTCAAACCCCAAACCACCAAGACTATTCTACACTGCGCAGCAGAATGCCATTCAAAAACCCCTGCCAGAAAGCCAGACCACCCATCGTGAGGAACCCTGGAAAATTCAACCCTCGAGGAAAAGAAACTGTCCTGAAAAGCTGAGAAGCTGTGAGGTTCTGGTCCCCCCCGCCCAAGAGGAAGAATCCCCAATTCCCCGAAGAGACCTGAGCCAGTCTGAAAGCGATCCAGAAGACGACCCGCTGGTAAGCGCCCAATTGAACCACTCATTCTACCCCTAAGACTGTTTATCCCAGCTGAGGGAAGGGGGAGGTAGTAGCAGCGTTACTGGATTCGGGATGCACCTGGTGCCTAATCAACCCCACCCTAGCAGGGAAATTTGCTGTCTGATTAAACCTTTGTGCTACTAACCTGGCTTTATGGATAACAGTCCCATCCACACCTGTCTTAAGCTTATATATCAATTTACATCCTATGGCATGTTTACCTGGTGGTAACCTAACATTTTCATATACCTCCAGTCTTTTTAATAATTCCAGTTCTTTATCCATTGCTTCCTGCCAAGCAGCCTGATCCTTAGCAGGATACAGTTTTAGTTCATTATAATTACTTGGAACTGTATTCACTTGGCATACAACACTAGCCTGATATCTATCAGGTGGTCGTGTTACTTGGGTTGAACGCTTACTGGTGGACTTTCCTGTGCCACCTGCTCCTGTTCTTCTACCTCCTCCTGTGCCTGTTCTCCTACTTCCTCCTGTCCTTCCTCTTTAATGGCTATTGGTGGTTTACTGATTTTATCTTTAGGGACTATTTGGGTGTCAATAATAATATCATTGCTGGATTCCTGTTCCAGTTTATCCCACCCAACGTGCTCAAGAAATTTTGCACTAGCACTACAATAAACATGAGCTGTGCCTTGATCCCAAAATCTAAATTGGTTGGCCTCATAACCTACAAAAAATAACATCTTAGCTCTATGTTGCCCTTTCAGTCTTACTTGTGAGGGAATATGCACCCATGCTGGAGCTCCAAATGTGTGTAGGTAACTTAACTTTGGTTTTCTGCCATGCCAACGAGTGAATGGCAATTCTCCAGTTGTTGTGTTAACTACATTGTTCAAAACGTAGTTACTATACATTATGGCCTCACCCCATAGTGTTTCAGGCAAACCTGAGTCAGATAACATAGTGCGAGCCATGGCTTGTAATGTTTGCCCTCTTCATTGTACAAACGAGTTATGTTGTCTGTAAGGTGCAGAACGTTCATGCTCAACACCAGCCAATTTCAGCATAGTTTGGAATCTTTTGTTAACAAACTCAGTCCCATTATCAGTAACTAAAGTAATTACTTTACTTTTCATTTTTCTCTCAGCAAACCTTAGCCAGTTAAAGAAATGTTGGAATGTTTCTGTTTTGTTTTTCATGAGATAGCAGAAACCGCATCGTGAGTAATGGTCCATTATACTCAAAACATAGCAGGCACCTCCCAAACTAGGTTTCTTAGGACCAATTATGTCAGCAAACACAACCTCTAAAGGTTCTTTGGTCTTAAACCCATTAAGTCTATTTGTTGGAGTAACCTTACTCTTCTCTTGGCTACAAGCATTACAATTTAAATACTTGCTACAGGGTTTCAATTTTACTCCCTCTGACAATTTCAACAGTTTGTTTGAGCATTTTGAAATTAATGTGCCCCAAACGTCTATGCAGTACATGTATACATTCATCATGTGGCTTAACATTGTTATAAACTGTGTTAGCCATCTTCAACTGGTCATCATGTATCACATATAAATCATTCTTTAAATTAGTAGTAACACTGTTACACTCTTTCTCTATTATACAGTTATCTCCCCTAAAGGTTACTACATAACCAAGATTAACTAAAGCCCTTACTGATAACAAATTAAATTTCAGTTTAGGTACATATAACATAGATAAATGCTCATTTATACAAGAACAATATGCAGTACCTTCACCTGATGCATTAATCTTCCATCCATTTGCCAATGATACAAGTTGTTTACTCGTAGACATTTTATAAACCTCTTTCTATCTTTAGTAATGCATTGCGATGCTTCACTATCAACAACCCACAAATCATGGTTTACAGTTGAATTGCTAGACATAGCTAAACTAACATTCTTCTTAGCCTTCTGGTGTTTGCCAATATTCTGTTGTTTTCCTTTCTTACAGAATTTAGCTATATGTCCCCTAGTCCCACAAGAAAAACATTTTCTAACAGTATAGGCAGTTGAAGATAAATCCTCTTCTTGTGGTTGTTCCTTCCTCAGTTGGTCCCTATCCAGCCGTCTTCTTGCTTCTTCTAACAATCTTCCGGTTATGTCAGTCAATGTCTGTATACAGTATTGTGTATTCACACTAACTCTCAGTTATCTGAGCCTGGTATGGCCTGGGCCCATAACCAGTGTTGAGGTAATTCCCCGCTGGGAGAATGAGTGCATACAGGGAGACGTATTGAGAGAAGTGTTGAACAATACACACACAGCACACAGATATACTGTACAGTAAATGTAGGTTTTTACTTTCAATAGCAAAGTCCAAACAAGCAGTCCAAGTCATTCACAGTTAAAGCAGTCAGTTTTCAGTCCAGGGATAATCCAATAACAAAGTCCACTGTCAAAAACAGTTCAGTAACAGACTTACATCAAATCCAGGAATAGCAGTCAATTATTAGGAACGGCAATACTCTCTAACAGAAGGAAAACAGAGACTCACTGAGACTTCTTCTGAGACTAAGACTAAGACAACCCAGGTTTCTGTCTCCATCTTATGGCCGTTTGAGAAACCACACCCAATTACACTTTTATGATTCTCTTAAAAAGACAGTATTAAAATGTCTATCCTGGTTTATATATTGTCCAACCCAAATAGCTATTAGGTGACTTATATTCCTAACAGCTGCAACCATGTGCTATACTTCCAAGAAACTGACAGGAACCAAGCAAAGATGGGAGAAAGAGGCATATGCGGTGTGATGGGCACTCCTCACTTGGAAACATTTCCTAGAAGGGAACCAAATCCCCTTTGAAGTCTGGACTGATCATAAAAATCTAGAAGCCCTGAAAACTCCACAGAAACTCTCAGGAAAACAATTAAGGTGGGCTCAATACTTTAAACGATTTAATTTCACTCTCAAATATCTCTCAGGGGGGAAAAAATTCTTGGCAGATGCCCTGTCCAGGAAAACCCAATATAACAGCAAACCGATTGAAGTTATAAAACCCATGATCCAACCAACCCAACTTGCAGCCAAAGTAATCACCTGAGAAGAAAGAATCACTGACTGACAATGCAATGACTTCAATATTTAAGGAGGCACTACTTAAGGACAACTGGCTCTAGGCTAACAAAAACATTTGCTTACTCAAAGATGGTCTAGCCTGGGTAGAAAACAAACTTTACATCCCTGCCAGCCAGAGGATGGACCTCATGAAACGATGGCACGACTCAAAAATAGGACACTTTGGTTTTGTAAAAACACTGCACTTCATCAAAAGACAATTTTGGTAGCCATCTCTCAAAAAGGACATTAAAAACTATGTTGCTAGTTGCCCCATCTGTGCTGCTGCAAAAAGAAGACAAGGAAAATCTCCTGGACTTTTACAAACAGCGGCAGAACCTTCAGCATCCTGGAGAGAGATCTCTATGGACTTTATACTAGAGCTCCCTGAAAGTGCAGGAAATACTGTCATTTGTGTTGTAACTGATCTTTTTTCAAAACAGGTTCATTTTGTACCATGCCAAAAGATCCCAACAGCCAAGGCATTGGCAAAGATGTTTCTAATACACATTTATTGCCTCCATAGAGCTCCCCAATCTCAGATAGGGGTGTACAATTCACATCCACATTTTGGCGGGCGTTTTTAAACATATTAGGCTCCAACCAGGGATTGTTGTCTTCCAATCATCCCCAGACTAATGGTGGAGCTGAACGATCTAACAGTGTATTAGAACAATATTTAAGATGCTTTATTAATTACCAATAGGACAATTGGACTGACCTTCTTCCTTTTGCAGAGGTAGCTTGCAACAACTCTGTCCACAGTAGCACTGGTTTCACCCCATTCCAGGTAGCCACAGGCCAAGAATTCAACCCCATGCCAGAACTACCCACCAAGAACCTGAAATTCCCTCCCTTAAGGAGTGGATAAACAATTTGCAAACCACTTGGCCAGTGGTCAGACTAGCCTTACAAGAGGCTAGAGCAGCTTTTAAAGCTCAGGCAGACAAAAAACATTGTGATCCTAAACCATTAAAAGTTGGTTTACAAAATTTCTAAAATCATTGCAACCTCTAAGAAACTGGGACCTAAATTCATTGGGCCATTTTCCATCTCCAGAATTATTAATCCTGTTACAGTAGAGTTCTACTTCCCAAAACACTTAGACAGGTTCATCCAGTATTTCACTGTAGCTTACTCAAACCAGAGATCACTTCAAACCTTAGACCCCCACCCTTCTCACACCTCCAACTCCCATTATGGTACATGGGGAACAACATTTTGAAATTAAAGATATCCTTGATTCGCGCACTCACTGTGGATCTGCACAATATTTAGAAGCCTGGAAACACCTTCCTTCCTCAGAAAATGAGTGGGTAGCCAAACGACATGTAAAAGTACCCACATTACTACGGAAGTTCCACCCGAAATATCCTCACAAACCATCTTAAGTTGTAAATGTGACACATGTTTTATGTCTTCCAGGTGGATTTCTCAATTTTTTGAGGAGGGCAATATGTCAGATCCGTGTATCTGCTGTTCTTCAATGGAAGAAGGGGGGGGGAGTTGGTACAAGTAGTCCTTTTTGACATAACCTGAATATCTTAAACCTTATATTGAATCTGTATAACTTGCACATGATATACAACTGGAGGACTGGAGCCAGATGTCTAGAAACTTGTCACCTCTTGGAGAGATAGCAAGAGGAGAAGAGACCATAAAAATTCCAGCTCTGGAAGACACTCCCTGGGAAACTCTTCTAAGAAATGTTCCCAGAAAAGGAGGGGGGGATTAACATGTTGTTCCTTTGTTTGACTAAATCCACATCAGAATAAGGGGAGCGGTTCTAACTCCCTTTATCTATTACTGTATGCCTGGAAGCATCTTAGATTCTGCTTTGACTAGTACCTGGATCACTTCCTTTCAATAAAGAATTCCTTTTGAAGTACCTAGCTTTCAGAAGTTCATTCTTATCAGTTGAAAGGGAAAAGTCTGGTGCTTACATTGTGTGATAGATGTACATAAACGTTTAATGCCTTCTATCTCTCTTGCCCATATTTTTAATTCCCCCCCCCCCAATATTTTATTCCTCCATTGATAGCCTGCAGGGAACAATCTATTTTCATTCAAATGCAAAAAAGTGCAGCACAGGAATCCTTACTGCTTTAACATCAGTAAAAAGAAACAAAAAGTTATCTGTGAAAAATAATAAGCGTTATTTAATGAAGTATCCCTAGACTTGATACGTTATTCAAGATTATCTCAAGAAACCAATGTTTTTGGTAGATGTAATAGACTAGGAATTCATATAAAAACTTCAGTTTTAAAAGAAGCAGCCACAAAAATACTCTGCTTTATTCATAACATTCACACCATACAGAGCCATGGTGGTCAGTGGTTAGAATGCAGTACTGCAGGCTAACTCATTGCTCACTCCAGGAGTTTAATTCTAAGTAGCTCAAGATTGACTCATCCTTCCAAGGTTGGTAAAAAGAGGACCCAGATTATTGGAGGCAATATGCTGACTCTAAACTGCTTAAAGAGGACTGTGAAGCACTGTGAAGCATTATATAAGTCTAAGTGCTATTGCTATGCTATTTATCAGTTTATTATATAATCAAAATAAAAATCCATGTTCAAATAGAAGAAAAATTGTGCCACAAAAATATACTTTAATAGAATACAATAAAACCTTCCCCCCCAAAATAGAAGTATAATAAATGAAGAGGAATGTCAGACTAACCCCTCAGAACAATATAAAACATCATCTTTACAATAAATATGCATATAGATTGGCAACCTGTGCTAATAATTATATGCTAGGGAGGTATAGAGTACTGTAGGAAAAAAACCCTAATTTTTAAAGAAATAGACTAGTTATGTGCTTGCTTGTGGTGAAATGAATTTGAACACAGCATTATCTCCTTACCAAATGTCTGATTTTGTGTCATAACCCTGGTGTTGTAATGCCTCTGGGCTCATGTAGAAAGGTGTCCCAATGAAAGTGGTTGCTAAATCGCAGGATCCCATCAAGAGTCGAGAAACTCCAAAGTCCCCTTTAAAGGAAGAGTTAATATGTAGTAATCTGATAGAAAAACAACCAATGAAGTAAAAGAACTAAAACTAAGCAAAAGCTAGCTAAATACATAGTTGAAAAAATTATCAGAGGCTCCTAATAACAAATGTATAAACTGATTACACACAGTGGCTAATATCATGAATAAAGTAGTTGTCCATATTTGCCTTCCATTTACAGAATAAGCTTTTATTCCCAACAAACTACATATATTTTTTAAAAAGGGCTAGCAGTCTAGTTTTAAAATGTGTCATACTATTGTATATACAGATAGTCCTTGATTTACGACCACAATTGGGATCACAATTTCTGTTGCTAAGCAAGCCGATTGTTAAGTGAGTCATAACCAATTTTGCAACCTTTTTGTTATGGTTATTAAGCGAATCACTGCAGTTGTTAAGTGAATCATGGTCATTAAATGAATCTGACTTCCCCCATTGAGATAATGAGGATTGGTTACAAGGCACTTTTAAAGTGCTGTTATAACTTTGAACCATCACTAAATGAATAGTTGTAAGTTAAAGATTACCTGTAGTCAAATGTACCTTTATGCACATTCAGAACTTAATCATGCTTTTTTTAAAAAAAGGCAGAACGATATATAAATAGAACATAATTATTTTAAAATATTTTAAAATTGCAGCACAATTATAATGGTAGTTTATACATTATAATGGTAGCTTATACATTACTAATGGTAGCTTATACATTACTAATGGTAGCTTATACATTATTTTGTAGTGATAAATAACAATACAAGTATTAATGGAATTGTTGAAAAAAAATATGATGGAAAAACATTTTTTTTATTTAACATGTCTGTAGAGATTCTCAGTCATCCAGATCATGGTTGTCCCAAAAGTGCTTTTTCAGGAGGCAACTGGACTTTGTTGTTTTTTTTCTGTGAAGATGTTTCACTTTTCATCCAAGAAGCTTCTTCAGCTCTGACAGAATAGTGGGGAATGGCAGGATTTATATCCCTTGCAGACAGCTACTCATTTGCATTCTTAGAGGGTTGTTGAAGCACCTGGAGGTTTATCTATAGTTTACCAACTGTCTGCAAGGAATATAAATCCTTCCATTCCCCACTATCTTGTCAGAGCTGAAGAAGTTTCTTAGATGAGAAGCAAAATGTCTTCAGAAGAAAACAAACAAGAAAGTCTACTTGCCTCCTGAAAAATTCATTTAACATGCTCTCATGTAAGTTTCAGGTCCTTAACATAAGGAGAACAAAAACAACAGTAAGTTTTATATAATACGTTAAAAAACCCACAAATTGTATGATACTGTGGTATTCTTGAAAAGTAACTGCAATGATTTTGTGATACCCTGTTTCTCCAACAATATGGCCTCCCCCAATAGGAAGTCCCAGCATGTTTTATAGGCATGAAATGAAATTAAGCCCCGCCCCCCAAATTAAGGCCTATATTAAAACATGCAAAATGGGGGGAATGGTGGGGGGGCTTGCCATTAGGAAGTACTTTTGTTGCACACCCAGATATGGTGCTGCCTGCGTTGACTCCGATATGAAGTGCCCCACCAACGCCGAGGTCAACATCCAAGCCATCGCGCCCGCCCGAAGATGCAAGGGGGGAATTAAGTCACCCCCAAAAAGACAGCCTAGCCATTTTTCAGGGCTCAAAATAAAATAAGACCCGGCCTTATTATATGAGAAACACGGTAGAAATAAGCATTTGCGTGATCTCATGAAAGATTTCCTTTCCATGTACTTTGATCACTGAAGGATGTCGTGAATTAGCTAACTAAGGAACTCTAACAGTAATATTTTTATTATGCCACATGTACATGGCTTTGTACAAATTAGCCATTACAATGGCAATCTGGGAGATAATAGATAAAGAGCATTTTTCCCATACACAATAGGCATGACACAATGTTTTTACTTTTATTATATTTTGATATTTTTTTTAAAAAACACACTTATTACAAAATAAAACTATAAATTGCTAAGGTTCAGGATTAAAATAAAGAGTTTCACTGTTCTGAATATACTTCAACACTAAGATCTGACCCTAAGCTAATGTTTCATCAAAAGGAAAACACTTGGCAATCTTTGAGGAAATAAACCTGGACAGGGAAGTTATAGGTATTTCTATCTCTTGGTCTAAGCATGGACTTAGCATTCAAACATTTGTTGGGACTCTGTAACTAAAGTGTCTTTCAATTTCATCTATCTTGCCATCTCCGCCTCTCTGCATGCTCCTGGAACAATAAATAGTAACTGTTTTTTATATCAGGGGTTGCCAACCTTTTGGACCTCAGAGACCACCAAACTCATAATTTCAAATCCCGTGGACCACTAATATGAATTTTGACTGATGGTGGTTTGGTGACATTGGTGGGAAAGTCAGTTCCATATTCCAGAGCTGCAGTAGTCACAAGACTGGCCTGTGCATCGGCCTGCCATGGATGAGCTGCTCCGGGATGACCAAAGGGCCAGTCTTGTGACTACTGCAGCTCTGGAATATGGGATTGGCCCGTGGTGGGGTTGGATATCTCAACCATAAGGGCTGGCACCTGTAATGTGCAAATTTGCGGGTGGTGCAACATGTAAAAAGCAGCTCAGCTGGGGCGAAAGAGTGGAGGTCGAGGAAGACACAGGCAACAGAAAGCGGCACTTTTCAAAGGCGGCAGCTTGCGTCTTCTATTGCCTGTTCCTTCCCCGATCTCAGCTCTTTCACTCCAGCAAGAGCTGTTTCTGTTTGCTTTCTTTTCCTGTGCCTTCCCCGGACAGCGATGGCTGGGGCCATGGGGGGGGGGGCAGCAGAGATGTCAGGGCTGCTCCCCCCGCTCAGCAAGCTGGGCCTGGAGGAACGCGGAGAGTTGCGGGAGAGCGCCAGAGGGTCAGAAGATGTACTCCAATGTCTCTCGGGGAGCCCTTTTGTGTGGAGGCTAAAGGGGGGTGTCGAGCCCAGAAAAGCTTCAGTTCTCACCTGCACAAACAGTGATGAGGCAAACTATGGGGCTTCCAAGGCGCATAGCTCAATCCAACCAGGAGTTCCCATTGGTCCCGCAATAAGCCGGCAGCGAAGGTTGGATGCCCAGACCAAAAGAACGCCAAGGTAGACTACTAACTAGGCAACACCCCCCCCTTTCGATCTCCACACAAGAGGACTCTCCAAAGCTAAGCTCCAGGTTTCTCCCGCCGCTTCCAAGCAGAGAAGGGTCCCTCCCTCCAGGCCTTGAAGCCTCTCCCCAGAGCACACACATGCTGGGCTCTCCCCACGGCGTGAGGGCATCTCTTGAGGAGGCCCCCATCCACCCACCCACCAGCAGCGAGCCCAGGTCGGAAGAAGAGAAAGGGGTTCCAGGGACCTGGCGATTGTGCTGCGCCCCACCCTTAGCAGAGCAGAGCACCGAGAGGGATGAGAAAACTGACGACAATGACACCCCTCCCATGCTGGGCCTCTGAACTGGATGCTGAGCGCAGACATGCCCACTCCACCCCCTCCCACCACCAGCAGCCAGTAGTTTTTCTGCCCTGGGAAGTCCCTACAACTCATGGCCATCGAGGAAGAGCCCAGGCCAGGAGAGGTGAGCTGGAAGGTGCAGGAGTGCCGTGCAAATGCAAGTAGCGTGGTGATCCTGCACCTTCCGGCCATCTCCATCACTGCTTCAGCCCATCTGTGCCACCAACCCCCTCTTGCTGCAACAGTACCATTATCTCGTCCTGGCTGGCGAGGGCTGAACTGCTTTTTGCAGGTTTGCGCTCGGCTGAAGAGTGGGGGCCAGCGGGTAGGCAGACTATGTGGACAGCGCAGCCTTGTTTTCCCGCGCAGCCTGGATTAATTGCTTTGGGGGTGTGTGCTTTGGGGGGACATTTCTCTGTGGACCAACAAAATTTTCTCATGGACCACCAGTGAGCTGTGGCCCACTGGTTGGTGACCACTGGTTTATATCTTACCAATTTTAACCAGATTATTTTTCAAAAAAATATTCTTAGCTTTCAAATCTCGATGAAGTATTTGCCTGAAAGTAAAAAAGAAAACATTGTTCCAGTGATAAAAGAAAAAATAATTTGTTATTGTAATAAATGTGTCTTGTTATAAAACTTAAACATGTCCCTAACTGCATTAATATCATTGCTTTTGGGACTGCAATCCTGAATGCATTAATTAGCACCTAAGTCAATTTTTTATTTTGAATAATATTAATATCAAAGTTTTTTCCAAATAAATGGACAAAGGACAGGCATAAAGTAGATACTGTACATGAAGGGCTGCAGGTCAAACTTTCTTTCTGATAACATCAAGAAAACGATAAAGATTTTTAAAAATATTTTAGCAATTCTGATTGAAAATGAATCAAAAAGTGTCTTATAGATATTGTTTGTCTTTTGCACAAGGAAAGCTGGTTTTGGGAAATTTAGTATATGATTAAAAATATCTTACAAAAGAACGAGTCCTTGGTTAATGACAGATCAGAATTTTCATTGCTAAGCAATATTGTTGTGAAGCATGACATTACATGCTACATCACTTAGCAATGTCAATCCCAGCACATTTGGTTACCATTGTTAAGTAAAGCTCATTGATTTTTAAGCAAGTCCCAAGTGGTTGCAACAAGCGAACAGGCAGGTAAGGCATAGTGCACAGTACGAGCACATGACTGGCTGTTCCTGGGTGGTGAAGAATTTGTAAATGTACCATGAGTCATGGCATGAGTGTGGCAGGGGTAACTGCTAATAGGTGGGTGCATCAGTGGCCCACAAGGCACAGCATGAACATGGCAGAGCAAGGGATGGCTCACTGTGCACACAAAGAGGTTTTAAATCATCCTCTCACTTAAACGATGACATTTTTTTACTGTGTTACTGTTTTTTAGTCACCAGTTCCCAGGTACCTGATTTATACCTAAATCACATTGATTTGGGATGAGAGGAAATCATATTCTGAGTGTGTATTGCAGTTGTTAGCAACATTTGCAATTGATATTTGCAAACATACTAACTGTAGGTATATTTATGATCTGGACTGATAGCCCTATTCAAGAAAGCCTCCTTTAGAAGTCAATATTATGTCAGTATGGAGAAAGCTCAATTATTTTTACACAGTGTAAATCAGGCTTCTCCAACCCGTGGCCCGCGGGCCGCATGCGGCCCAGGTCGCCTTGTAATGCGGCCCAGTGCCCACCCCAACCTTCTGGCAAGAGCCAGCAAGGAGGAGGAGGAGAGGCAGGCGCGAGGCGGGGCGAGGCGAGCGCCACGCCAAGCAGCAACAGAAAAGGCGGGCGCCGCCTTTGCTGCTTCTGCCCCCGCTGCCGCTGCCGCTGCTGCTTCTGCCCCGCCATCGCCGCCACTTCTGCCCCGCTGCCGCCGCCACATCTGCCCCCGCCCCGCTGCTTCTGCCCCCGCCGCCACTGCCACTTCTGCCCCCACTGCCGCTGCTGCCCCCGCCGCTGCTTCTGCCCCCACCACTGCCGCTTCTGCCCCGCTGCCGCTGCTGCCCCTGCCGCCGCCACTTCTGCCCCCGCCGTCGCCACCGCCGCTGCCCCTGCCGCCGTCGCTTCTGCCCCCGCCGCCGCTGCCCCGAGCCTCCCAGTCCTTGCCTTCCAGTCCTGCCGCATCCAGCTGGGCCATTTGCAGGAGGAGAGGTAGGCGCGAGGCGGGCGACCTTTCTTCCCCCTCCCCTCACCCCGCAAAATTTGGCCGGAAAATTAATAAAAATAAATAATTTTTAATAAATAATTAATAATAAATAATAAAAATAATTTATTATTTATTATATAATTTTATAATATAATTATTTTATAATAATTTATTATATGTGCGGCCCAAACCAAATTTTCATCTTCTAATGTGGCCCAGGGAAGGTGAAAGGTTGGACACCCCTGGTGTAAATGAATGCTGTATATGAAGGAAATATCTATTTCTTCCTGTTTGGACAATGAAATATTTTCACTTTCCTAATAATAGTGAGACATAAGAGAAAATTTCACATTTGGAAAATAGTTTGCATGTTTACATTAGCTTTCTTAGGAAATAAGCCAAAATTTTCTTTCAATATATTTTCTATCTCATCTTTGCAGAAACAATAGTGAGATTTAAAATGGCAAACTTTGGAAAATATATTATTTAAAAGGGGCACTCACTTTAGCTACATATTAATAATCCAAAGTCAGATAGCTGGACAGAATTTCATATTAGAGATAAATACCTATTCCACAAGCTTTTAAAGTCAGCTTGTGTCAGCAATCTCTATGCTCTATATCAGCAATCTAATAATGGAAACATAGCTTCAATTTATCGAATGACAAATGAAACTGCTGTACCTTTCGTGTAGGTAGTTTACTCCAAGTAATAATTGTATAAACCATTCTACTATTTGACTTTCAGGAAATCCTTTGCCACTTCTTTTGTACTCTTGAATTTTAAAGTCGAGGTCTTGACCCTGAAACACAGGAGCAAATGTCCATCTGATGAAAGCATTACATCTTAATTCATTAAAATTAGTGAAAAGGAAATTATTGAAAACAACCAGAGCATCTTCTATTGTTTTTACTAATAAATATTAATTTACATTTATATATCTGTTTTAATTCCATGAATGCTCTGTGCAATTCAGAAGCCTAGCGTGAGGACCTAGATAGCTTCTAAAGCTAATGCACTGTATATAGTCATGATGTGCAAAGATCTGTGAGTTCAATTCCCAGCTGAAGGCTTGAACTCCATGGTGTTAACATCTGGCTACCCACAACTGATGAATGCCAATGATGAAATCAGTCATATAGTGCGTTCTTATAAAAATAGGAAGGGCTTTGGAAAAACAGATTACAGTAATGGAACTTTTTGGCACAGAACAGATATCCATTTTTTTTAATGTGTAAAACTGCTGCTTTTAATTTGGGCAAGACAGAGTAACCCTATAATCAGCTATTGATTAAAGTATTCTGAGGTGATCATAATATCCATAGACCTGCCAACTTACTGCAGCCTCGTCATATAAATAGAATTTTTAAATTTTCTGCCCTACTGATTCTGGGGGTTGGAGGAGAGAAATATATAATTACTAAAGCTTAGAAGCAAACTACAGTTTTCACTGGCAAAGCATGCTGATTCCTGTAGTTCCTCACACTCTCAGCAAACACAGCACTATCTTTAACTAATTGAAGAGGAAGGAAGCTTAGTCATTAAAACAATTGCTTTACAGTTAATTGACATTGACCTCATGCATTCAGGCTGTCAGCATATAAAATTCAATTCTAAGTTCAGAAAAATACCAATTTACTTTACATAAACTTTCTATAACTGTTTGGTTACTTACATTCTTGAAGAACATAAAGTACAAACCTAAGGGAACCAGAAGCTCCCATAAAGATACACTTAGTTTTTTAGTGACAATATCTCAGCCAGCTCATTTTCTAAAGTTGCACTGGATTGTCTCATGAGATTCTCTTAGGAAATTAATCTTGAGATTCTCTTAGCAAATTACCGTAATAAGAATCCTGAAACAATATTGGGGTGGGGGAGACAGCATCCTTAAAACCTCTTAAGGACATTTATTTAACAGCTCTTAAGAAAAATAGTACAAAGTCTTACCTCACAGTATTCAGTAATGATGCAAAAACTCCCTCCTTCAACAAAACTTGTATAGAATTTAACAATGGCTGGATGGTCTAGCCTGGACAACAATTGTGCTTCCAAATTTGCTTCAACTGTTTCATTGGGCTTAAGATTCCCCACAGAGATTTCTTTCAAAACTTTCCTTTTGATAAAATCAGTAAATCGTAAGATAAGATACTTGTACAACAGCTCTTTTTTCTAATCTGGCATTTTTAAACAGAGAATATAAATTTCATTCATACACATTTCAATATTTTTGATGTTTTCTTTCTATTTGGTGCTTTTATGGACTTTATTTGTGGTGATTTTGGGGATAGAAAGTAACTGTATGTCACCAATAAGGTTAGGCAAGTGCTACTGAAGCATTTCTAACATTCTGTGCCTTTAATTTAAAATTTCCTATTTAGGACTATGTTACTGGGGGCTTTTTGTTTTCCTTAATGTTGCCTGCATTAAAATGGCAACAAGTGGCAGAGTAAAAAAATAGAAGCAAGCATGTAGGCTTTAAATATTGTAATGTAAGAGAAGCCATCAAAGATAAATCGATTAGCTTGCTTCACTGTGCGTCAGAAGACAATCTGGCTGACATAGTGACTAAGCCATTGGGTGGAGTCAGGGTTGCGATTCAAATTTTTTAACAACCAGTTCTGTGGACGTGGTTTAGTTGGTGGGCATGGCTTGGTGGTCATGTGATTGGGTGGGTGTGGCCAACCCGGCATCACTCACATCAAGGGGCGCTTCTCCTTGCCTGGCTTCTCATGACAGTGAGGATGCTGCAACAGTCATAAGTGTGAAAAACAGTCATAAATCACTTTTTTCAGTGCCATTGTAAGTTCGAATGGTCACCAGTTTTAGACCAAAACTCAAAAAGGGTATGTAAACTCATGTTTGAATGTCAATCTTTCTAGCTAGCCAAGAAGCCTTGCTGAATGTCACTCATCTTGGTTCCTTTTTATTAAAAGCTTCTTTCTGGCTAACTCCAACAGGGAAGTATTTCCTCCCAACAGCAGTGTAAAAAGCTTAAAACAACCCTTCCCCTTTAAGAAAGTACCAGGAAAGAAAGAAAAAAAAAACCTCCTTCGGAGACAGTAAGTCTAGGCATACTGCCAAGAATGTAAGAAGGGTGGAAAAGAACAAAAGGAGATTTCTTCCAACAACCGGTTCTCTGAACTGCTTAGAAAGTTAACAACCGGTTCTAGCGAATGGGTGAGAACTGGTAGTATCCCACCCCTGGGTGGAGTGAATATTAAGTTAATTGGATTTATTTCTATTCCAGTTATGAAGGGAGGGGTGTCATAATATTCATGAACTGGAATAGATCTTAGTAATAAAGTCAGCCAATTAATAGGCATGGCAACAGACCAGCCAATGAGAGCTGAATTGGAAAGTGAAACTAGAAGTGGTCTGGCTGTGGCTCTAATCTCTGCTCTGAACTCTGAAGCTGTTGCTTGTGTTTTGATTGTAACTCTCTACTAGGTTGGAAGAATCTACTTTGGTATTGTACATTTACTCATTTAAAAGGTATATAAAGAAGTTAATGAATGCTGCTGAATCAGTCATCTGTGTGTGCTTTCTGGATATGAATTTCTGCTGCACATTGTAACAAAGGGCTTGCCACATATTTTGATATATAACTTGCATAAAATATATATTTTCTGCATTCATACTCTAGAAATTATACTCAAATTTTATTGGTGTGACCAGAAATTGTACTACATAAATAATTGAAGGACATTATTGTCATCAAGATGGCATACTGATAAACGTAAATAAAAGTAAATTATTACTTGAACACTAAGCCCTATCTAACAAAATGAAATTCAATGTAGAGAATGTAAGGTTTACACAGGCAAGAAAAATCAAATGTAGAGATACACATTAGGCGAAACTGGGCTCAACAGCAGTAACTGTGAGAGGGGTCTTGTAGGACTAACACTTAATTACTTAAATATGATCCAGCAGTGTGTGGCAGCAACCAAAAAAAAAGCAACACAATCCTAGGTTGCATTAACATTGAGATAGAATCAAGACCATGTGAAGTATTAATATTGCTTTATTAAGACTTAATAAGACCACACTTAGGATACTGCACTCAGTTTTGGTCACCATATTATAAAAAAGATGTAAAGATTCTGGAAACAGTACAGAAAAGAGCAACAAAGATGATTAGGAGGCTAAAACATATGAAGAATGGTTACAGGAATTGGGTATGTCAAGTAGTGAAAAGAAGGACTAGCGCTAGGTTGACATGACAACAATGTTTCCATATTTGAGGGGCTGCCACAAAGAAGAGGGTCACCCTATTTTTCAAAGCATCAGAAGGCAAGACAAGAAACAATGGATGGAAATTAATCAAGAAGAGAAGCAACCTAGAATTAAGGAGAAATCTTCTGACATTGAGAATAGTTTTCCAATGGAATAGCTTTCCTACAGAAGTAGTAGGTGTTCTATCAATAGAGATGTTAAAAAAGATATTAGACAGCCACTTGTCTGGAATCTATAGGATTTCCTGCTTGAGCAGGGGGTTAGAGTAGACCTCCAAGGTCTCTTTCACCTTTGTTATTCTGTTCTTACTATTGATGATGATGATAATTTTTAATTGAAGTTATACAAAACACTTTTCACATATTTTAAAATGGGAATTCAGAATTTTTATATTGAATAAATAAAAATTGTATGCCTGTATTCAATAGCAAACCTTTCCATGCATTTTAATCAATAAGATACTAAAAATATATTATGGCTTTATATTAGAGCTTGATACAAGAAAACACTGTATACTGTAATAAGGTTTTAGATGAGCACAGCTAAACATTTTCAGTACAATTTGAGTAAATCAGAGGGTCTAAACAGTATGAAGAGAACACTGCAACTGATATTCACAATAATAAAAATTCATATTCTGTAAAGAAAAGGGAAGCTACAGTATTTGTTTTCAGGGAGTAAACAATAAATCCTTTTAAACTATCTTTTCATAAACACTGCTACCTGGCAATATGTACATGAACATTTTTGTACATACCATTTGCTAAAACTTACCTATACATAAGATAATAATAAAATACAGAATATAGTTTTCTGAATTACTGCAAACTTTCTGCTATTAAAATAGATAATATTTAAAGTAATGTTCTCATCTTTGATTTGACAGCATGACATTGTTTTTTTCCTGCTTACAGATCATGTCACTAAACTGTCAAAAACAATGAGCTTTCCTTAAATATCTCTTAATAGAAAATCTTTATGCATCAAAAGGCAGCAATAATATCTTGACATCGCAGAACAGCTTGTCCTTTACTTCACTCTGATTTCACTATTGCCATCACCTGTCAAGCCATGATATATATTTATCTTATTAAAATTCTATCACTAGATGGCAAATGAAAAATTTGTACACTTATAAATTAGATAAGAGATAACCTGTATTTTTATTATTAAAATCATAGCTAGTCTTTTCACTAACTGAAAGTTTTTACAGAATACTAGAATTGTTGCAGGAAAAATGAATAAAATGGATTTAAAACATTTAAATATTTTTTCCATCTTCTGCAAAGAGGTTTTTACTTTCCCCTTTTGAAATATTTATTTAGAAAAATTTAGACTGAGGGGCAAATAACATGGGTATTGTTATTTGTTAACTACTATAATTACCTTGTATTTTATTTTTTATTTTTTTAAATAAATTTATTTATTCAATGTCTTGACAATTAAAAACAAATTTCCACATTTTACAACATTACTTATAGCAGTGTTTACATTTGTAAGTGTTTTCTATTATCGTGTTATTCATCTCTGTATTTGCTTCTTTGTTATTCTAGCATTTTATACATATATACATTTGTATTTACATTTATTTACACGTAAACCTTATTGTTTTATGCTATTACATACATTATCATTTTATGTCTTTTTCTTGTCCATTCGTACCAATTTTATAGTATTCTCCTTCCTTATTCTTCAATAACTTCGTCAATCTGTCCATCTCTGCGCATTCATATACCTTGTTAATTATTGCGGCTTCTTGGGGGGTGGGTCATAGCCTGTTTCCAATTTTGGGCGAAAGAGATTCTGGCAGCCGTTATGATATGGAGCATTAAATATTGGTGTTTTCTATTCATATTAGACTCTAACATGCCTAACAAGAAGATTTCTGGTTTAAATTTAATTCTCTGTTTTGTTATTTCCTACTATGATTTGATTTTTCGCCAATATCTCCATGCATGGGGGCACGTCCACCACATGTGAAAATATGTTTCCTATTTATGGTTACATCTCCAACATTTAGCTATCATATTTGGGAACATTTTGGCTATTCTCGCTGGAGGGAGGTGGTGCCAGCAGTAAAACATTTTATATATGTTCTCTTTGTAGGAGACCGACAATGTTAACTTATAGTTTACCTGCCAAATACATTCCCACTGTTCCAAATCAATGCTATGGCCCACATTTTTGGCCCAGGTTATCATACTTTCTTTAACAATTTCCTCTTTCATTTTATAATCCAATGGGTAATTATATATCTTGCTAATCATTTTTTTCCACCCCTTGTAGTATTTTATCTAACTCTTGTTGAGTTATATAAAAACCAAATTGCTCCTTGTCCTTTTTGTATTGTGTTTGAACCTGCAAATAAGGCCACCATCCTATTTCAATTCCCTGGTATTCTAATTGGCTCTGTGTTTTTAATTCCCCCTTTTCATTTAACAGATTTCTATGTTTTATCATTTTGTTGAAATCTAGAGCATTGGGATATATTAGTGCTTCCATTGTTGATAACCATAACAGCACCTTCGCATAATGGTTCTTTTTTAGTTTCTCCCATATAGATAGCAGAGTATCTCTCCCCCAATGGAAATAGGCATGATATTTACTTTGCCCATCCCAAAGAAACACATGCCAGCCAAGTTGTAGGTCGTAATCCTCTATCGTTAATATTCTTTTATCTGTTAAATTAATCCAATCCTTAATCCATGTAGTTATTGCCGCCTGATAATATAATTGAAAGTCTGGGAGATCAAATCCTCCCTTGCTTCTACTATCTTGCAATAATTTATATTTTATTCTAGCTTTTTTCTTCTGCCAAATAAATTTCTATATTTTTTATTTAGGTTCTCAAAAAAGTTCCTTCCTAGTTTGACTGGCACCGTTTGGAACAAAAATAGTAACTTGGTAACACATTCATTTTTACAGTTGTAATCCACCCCAGCAGTGACAATTGTATCTCAGCCCAGTTATCTAAATCTTTTTGAATTTGAAGTATTAATTTATCATAATTGTCTTCTTTTATCGACGAACATTTCACTGTGAGCCAAATTCCGAGATAGTTTACTTTTCTTACTATCTACATACCTAATTTATTTGCTAGTTCTTCATTTTGTTTTTTTGGTGCAGTTTTTAGTTATTATTTTAGTTTTTTCTTTATTAATTTTAAGCCCTGCCATCTTTCCAAATTCTTCTATTTCACTCATTAGTGTAGAACTTGTTTCTTTTGGGTCTTCCATTATAAATACCATGTAATCGGCAAAGGCTTGGAGTTTATACTCCTCTTTTTTGACAGTTAATCCTTTGATATCTCGATTTTGTCTTATCTTGACAACAATACTTCTTCAGACAATATATATAATAAGGGGACAATGGACATCCTTGCCTCACTCCTTTATTTATTTCTAAATCATCTGTGGTTTCTCCATTCATTATTACTTACTTTGCCATTTGTACTTTATAAATTGTTTTGATAAGTTGATATGGTATTCCCCATTAGGAGAATGAGTACACTCAGGGAAACATGGTGAGAGTGATGTTGAATAACACACAACCAGCATACAGATACACTGAATAGTAAAATGTAGGTTTTACTTCCAGTAAATGGGTAAACAAAGTCCAAAAAACAGTCCGAATCATACACGGTTAAAGTAGTTAGTATCAGTCCAGGGATAATCCAAAAACAAAGTCAAGTATCATAAACAAAGTTCAGTAAACGGAGTTTGCTAACTGTTGCAAAACTCACAGCAATCCGAGCAGAATGACAATCAGGCAATATGGCAAAACAGGAAATGCAAGAAGAAGAAACCAGGTTTCTAGCTCCATCTTATGGCCATTGGAGGAACCTCAGCCAATCACACTTACAGCATTCTCTTAAAGATACAGTATTAAATGACTATCCTGGTTTATATATTTCCAACCCAACTGTTAGGTGATTTACATTCCTAACATTCTCCCCTTTAGGTAGGACAATATATAAAACCTTACAGTTTAAATCCATATTCATCACAGCAAGCCTTATGTTTTACATTGCCTTGTGCTTTCATAAATGATCTGCAATGTTATTCTCTGACATGCAGTACTCCAGTTTAATCATTTTACTTTGAACACATTATCTCACATTTAGATATCTTAGATCAGTGTGTTTTGATCTTGTCTTTACAGCGAGATTGGAAGCCATCCGAATTGCTGATTGGTTGTCTTCATACACAGCAATAGGTTCCTTTACATTAATTCCCATATCTATCATTAGTTGTTTATAACAAACTAATTCTGTACATAATAGAGACAAACATGAGAATTCAGCCTCCACTGTTGATAAACTTAGATGTTTTTGTCGAATAGACTGCCATCCAATTAACACCTTTCCTAATAATAGTACAGTACCTGACATTGATTTACATGTAGATACATCTGTAGCAAAACTTGCATCAGCATATGCAGTTAAACTTAGTTCATCCTTAGGTTCCAAATATAATACATAATGCATCGTTGGTTTAAGATATCTCAACACACGCTTAGCAGCTTGCCAGTGCCTTTCAGTAGGCTCAGTGTTAAACCTGGCTAATTGGTTAACACTATATGCTATATCTGGCCTTGACCAATTACTAAAATAAGATAAGCTACCAATTAATGATTGATAAATATCTTTATCAAAAACAAGACTTTGTACATCATTGTGACCAAATTCCTGGCTCATTGGTGTTTTAGCCGGTTTACAAAGTTCCATTTTAAAATTCTTTAGTAACTGGTTAATTTTGTCTGCCCGTGAGATTTTGTATCCTCCCCTAGTTTTATCAATTTTTAAACCAAGATACTGTTTAATCTCTCCTAAATGTTTTATTTTAAATTTCTTTTCTAACAGTGAAATAATCCCAGTAGCTTCTTGCTCAGTCTTGGTGATTAATGCTATGTCATCAGTGAACAATAGCAACAATGAAACTACACCATCACTTTCCTTTTTGAATAAACATAGATCAGCCATGCCAGCTATAAAGCCTATCTTTGTTAATTCCTTTACTATACACTGGTTCCATTCATAGCCTGATTGCTTTAAGCCATAAAGACTCTTTTTTAATCTCCAGCAATCAGTTTTGTTATCAGTTTTTATTCCCAAAGGCTTCTTTAAATATATAGTATGTTGCAACGGTGCATGAAGATATGCCGTCTCCACATCTAAATGGTTTATTGTGTATTTGTTCTTAGCTGCCCACACTAATGCTGCTCGTAATGTGGTAGCCTTCAGATTAAGTGCAAACACCTCATCGTAGTCATTGGATGACTGATCGAACCCTTGTGCTACTAACCTGGCTTTATGGGTAACAGTCCCATCTACACCTGTCTTAATTTTATAAATCCACTTACACCCTATGGCATGCTTACCTGGTGGTAACCTGACATTTTCATATACCTCGAAACTTTGTAAGGGTTTCAGTTCCTTATCCATTGCTTTCTTCCAAGCAGCCTGATCCTTAGCAGGATACAGTTTCAGTTCATTATAGTTACTAGGAACTGTATTTACTTGGCATACAATACTTGCCTGATATCTATCTGGTGGTCGTGTTATACAGGTTGAACGGCTAGGCAACTCAGGGCTTACTGAAGGACTCTCCTGTTCCACCTGCTCCTGTTCTTCTACCTCCTCCTGTGCCTGTTCTTCCTCCTTAATTTTATTTATTGATGGTTTAACTATGTCATTATTAGGGATTACTTGGGTGTTGATAACATCATTGTTAGATTCCTGTTCTACTTTATTCCACCCAATGTGTTCAAGAAATTTAGCACTAGCGCTACAGTAAATATTAGCTGTGCCTTGATCCCAAAATCTAAATGATCTGTGGTTGGCCTCGTAACCTACGAAAAATAATTTCCTAGCTCTATCAGTCTTACTTGTCAGGGAATATGCACCTATGCTGGAGCTCCAAATGTATGTAGATAACTTAAATTTGGTTTCCTGCCATGCCAACGAGTGAATGGCAATTCACCAGTTGTTGTGTTCACCACATTGTTCAACACATGATTGCTACACATTATGGCCTCACCCCACAGTGTTTCAGGCAAATCTGAATCGGATAACATAGTGCGAGCCATGGCTTGTAACGTTTGCCCTCTTCGTTCTATAAACGAGTTATGTTGTGGCCTGTAAGGGGCAGAACGCTCATGCTCAATACCAGCCAATTTTAACATAGTTTGGAATCTATTGCTAATAAACACAGTCCCGTTATCAGTAACTAAAGTAATTAGCTTATGTTTCATTTTTCTCTCTGCAAACCTTAGCTAATTAAAGAAATGTTGGAATGTTTCTGTTTTGTTTTTCATTAAATAGCAGAAACTGTATCGTGAGTAATGATCCATTATACTCAAAACATAGCAGGCACCTCCCAAACTAGGTTTCTTAGGACCAATTATGTCAGCAAACACAATCTTTAAAGGTTCTTTGGTCTTAAACCCATTCAGTCTGTTTGCTGGAGTAACCTTGCTTTTCTTCTGGTTACAGGCATTACAGTTTAAGTACTTGCTACAGGGTTTTAATTTTACTCCCTCTGACAATTTGACAGTTTGTTTCAGCATTTTGAAATTAATATGTCCCAGATGTCTATGCAGTAAATGTATACATTCGTCATGTGGCTTAACATTGTTATAAACCAAGTTAGCCATCTGCAACTGGTCATCATGTATAACATATAAATCATTCTCTAAAGTAGCAGTAACACTTTTACCCTCTTTCTCTATTATATAGTTATCTCCCCTAAAGGTTACTACATATCCAATATTAACTAAAGCCCTTACTGATAACAAATTAAATTTCAGTTTAGGTACATATAACATAGATAAATGCTCATTTACACATGACAATATGCAGTTCCTATCAACATACATGTTGTTTACTCATGCACATCTTTACAAACCTCTATTTCTAGTAATGCACTGCGATGCTCCACTATCAACTACCCACAAATCATGGTTTACAGTTGAATTGCTAGACATAGCTAAATTAGCATTCTTCTTAGCTTTCTGGTGATTACTAGTATTCTGTCGTTTTCCCTTCTTACAGAATCTAGCTATATTTCCCTTAGCCCGACAAGAAAAACATTTCCTAACAGTATAGGCAGTTGAAGACAAATCCTCTTCTTGTGGTTGTTTCTCTCACAGTTGGTCTCTTTCCAGCCTTCTTCTTGCCTCTTCTAACAATTGTCCGGTTATGTCAGCCAATGTCAGTTCATTTCTGGTCAGGACTTCCAGTGAAGATATGTAACCATCATAACTTTCATCCAAGGAGGAAAAAACCTGACGCAGTTCTGAAAAAAATCAGTTCCTTTTCATGTAGCTCCTGAAAAGTTATTTTCATGAAGTTCAAATGAGCTAACATATCTCCACCTTTCAGGAGACATACTCTAAACAGTTTACGTGTAAGTTGTATGTGTGCACCTACACTGTCATGAACATAAATCCTCTTCAAATTCTCCTAACACCTAGCAGCAGACTCTTCTCCACGAATATGGACTAGCTGCTGGTCACTCAGTGTTAGTCCAATTATACAAAGAGCTCATTCATTGTTCCATTTAAATCAGCTAACTTTTTGGCATCGTCCTCATTATTTGTATCCCAAGCATTTACACCCGGTGGATCTTGAACTGCAGCCCATAACCCTTCCCTATGCAGAAATAGACTGCACTTCATAGACCAGGAAACATAATTTGTTCCATCCAACCGGGTTATCAGTGATAGACTTGTTGACGGGTCTTGTGCCATCTTTACCAGGAGAGTAATCCACAATTAAACAGTAAACAGCTGTCTGTATACAGTACTGTGTATTCACACTAACTCTCAGTTACCTGAGCCTGGTATGGCCTGGGCCCATAACCAGTGTTGAGGTAATTCCCCATTAGGAGAATGAGTGCACACAGGGAGATGTAGTGAGAGTGGTATTGAATAACACACAACCAGCATATAGATACACTGAATAGTAAAATGTAGGCTTTACTTCCGGTAAACAGGTAAACAAACTCCAACAAACAGTCCAAATCATACACGGTTAAAGCAGTTAGTATAAGTCCAGGGATAAACCAAAAACAAAGTCAAGTATCATAAACAAAGTTCAGTAAACAGAGTTTGCTAATAGTTGCAAAACTCACAGCAATCCGAGCAGAATGACGATCAGGCAATACGGCAAAACAGGAAATGCAAGAAGAGGAAACCAGGTTTCTGGCTCCATCTTATAGCCATTGGAGGAACCTCAGCCAATCACACTTACAGCATTCTCTTAAAGATGCAGTATTAAATGACTATCCTGGTTTATATATTTCCAACCCAACTGTTAGGTATCATTCCTAACATAAGTCCCAAAAAGTTTTCACCAAATTGCATATTTGTCAATTGTTCGATGAGAAAATGCCAATTTAAGTTATCAAACGGTTTCTGGGCATCCAAGAACATAAGCACCATAGGTTTATTTGGGTGCATCTCATAATATTCTAGGACGTCCATAATCAATCTTGTGTTGGTCTTCATCTGCCTATTTGGGAGAAAGCCATTCTGGTCAGAATGAATAATTTTGTTTAGTATCTTTTTCAGTCTTTCGGACATTATTGTAGCTAAAATCTTATAGTCCACATTTAGAAGCTAGATCAGTCTGTAATTTCTTATTTGCTGAGAGTCTGTCTGTTCCTTGTGTATAAGTGCTATGTATGTCTCTGTCCACGTCTTCAGTATTTTAGCTCATTCTAAAGCCTCATTAAACAAATCCAGCATTAATTCCTCCAATAATCCTTGGAATTCTTTATAGAACTCTGATGGTATCCCATCTGACCCTGGAGTTTTATTCGCTTTTTGTTTCCCAACTGCATCTTTAATTTCTTTTATAGTTATTTTATCATTTAAAAATATTTTTCTACATTCGATATTTTAGGCAAATACTTTTCTTTGAGATATTGGATGATGTCCTCTTCTGAGATTTCATCCTGGGTATACAAATTAGAAAAAAAACAAAAACAATGGGCAATCACTTTCTTTTCATCTCCCATTTTCATCTCTCACGGTTACTATTGTTCTTTTTTCCTGTTCCTTCTTTAGCTTGTGTGCCAACCATCTCCCTGGTTTGTTCACATTCTCAAAATAGTTTTGCTTCACTAATTTAATTTTCCTGGCCAATTCCTCCTGTACGTAAAAATTTATTTCACGTTTCACCAAGTCAATTTCTCTTTTGAGATTTTTATTGTTAGGGTCTTTTTGCATGGTGGCTTCCAAGTTTTCCAATTTCCCCTGACTTTCTTTCTGATGTTTCTTTTTTTCTTTTTGCAGCATAGGCAATTGTTAAGCCTTTTACATAAGTCTTTGTTGTATCCCAAAAATTTTGCGCTGTTGTCTGCTCTTTCAGATTAATTTGGAGGAATACTTTTAATTCCTTTTCTATCATCCAAATATATTCTTTATCTCTTAATAGATTTTTATTAAAAGTCCACCTTCCAATCCTCCTCTTTCCTCTCCATTTAATTTTAATTGGATTATGATTAGCCCAGGTATTCAGCATAATCTCCATTTCCTCTTACGTTTTCCATTAATCCTGAGTCCATCCATATCAAGTCTATTCTGGACCATGATTGGTGGGGATTAGAAAAGAATGTAAATTGACTTTTGAGAGGGTTTAATTCCCTCCAAACATCTTTCAATTCTATTGCCATTTTATTAATTGTAGAAGGGATTGTTCTTCTCTTTTTTTAATTGTTTTTACTACTTTTATAATCTTTTTCTATGTTTGGAACTGCGTTGTAGTCTCCTATTATACACACATTCACCTGTTTGGTTTCTGTTATCTTCCAATGGAGTTTAGAGTAAAAATCTTTCTGGTTTGTGTTTGGGACATATATTGTTACCAACAATATCTTCTTCTTATCCAAAGTGATTTCTATAAATAACATCCTTCCTTCCTCATCCTTATAAATCTGCCTTGGGTTTAGCCAATCTTTCATGTATACCACAATACCTCTTTTTTTTATTTGTCAGGGCCAGATACAGTTTGCTTAGTTTAGGAAATTCTAAAAAATCTGCTTGCTATTTTGAGATATGGACTTCTTGCATACATATGATATTTGCATTTTGATTCTTAGTTTTTCAAATACCTGTTTCCTTTTTACTGGTGAATTTAGACTGTTTATGTTAATTGACAATAAGGTAATTTCTCTTTCCATGTTACTGTTTGTATAGGGCAGTTCTTGTCTCTTGTCTTACTCTAAGTTCTCTTCTGGGTTTGTTGTTTTCTTCTTCCTCTCAGGTTTTCTGTTCTTTTATTTCCTGTTCTGTTTCCTTATCTTCAGATGTTTGCTCTTCCTGACTCCTACTCTCCAGTTCCTCCCTGTTTTCTTGTTCCTCTTTGGGTCCCAAATATCACTCATGAAATTCATGTGCTATATCCAATTAGTCGATTTTGTAGTTCTTTTCCTGCCAAGATATTAGAATTCTTTCTGGGGTACGCCATCCTGTTTTTAATCAGTTGGGATGATAAAAACTGATAGTTTCTCCTCTGCTGTCTAACTCTCCTGGGTATTTGTTTCAGTGTCACCACCTCATTTATATGAGTTAATCCACTATAAATCTACCTTCATTCTCTCCACAGTTACAAGTATAAAAGTTCTTATTTATACAAAAAAGGTTTCCAAGAATGAGGGAAAGAAAAAAAGGATATTAATTTTACCAGAATATTACTTCTTATTCAAATATATTCAACCTATTATTATTCAATATGCAATAGTTGTTCTAATAACTCTATATAAGTATTCTAGCTATTACATATATTAAGTATATACTGTATATTATAAGTGCTATTTGCAAAACCTCCAATCTTCTTTCTTCACTGAGTTCTTATCTCCAGATGTCTTCTTTCCAAAAAGAAATGCACAATCATTATAACTCATTGTTCCTTTCTCACTACACGTCCTTCACAGTTCTCACCACTGCCAATCTCTCTCTCTCCACCGTCCACACATACAAAAAGAGAAAAACCGTATTGTCTCTTCTATCTCTCTCCCGTCTATCACCTGTTAGTCTCTCAGTGCAAAAATCAGTCACTCAATCCATCATAAATGCTCCTACTGCCAAGTCCGCTGCCTGCTTTGAACTCCCATTTTGGAGCCTCTCTCTTCTTTCACTGTCACAGATCTACTCAGGTAGTTTCCTTTTATCTCACTTTTCCATTGCTAGTCTCATTGCTTTTCACTCTTTACTTCCTTCATCAGTTGGTCAGGCAGCCACGTCTCCGGTTCCGATCATGGAGATAATCCTCTTTTGCACCAGTTTTCAGGATTTCTTCTTACAGCATTGGGAATTCATGGCTCTTCTTGACATCTCCAAATGTTCTCCTCTTTATTGCCAGTCCCTCCAGGATCCGACTTCCCCCCTATGAGCTGCCGATCACAAAAATTCAGGCATTCAGAATGGCGCCCCATTCCCCTGCTCCGCTTCAATGTTGCACCACAACCTTGTATTTTAATCTGATTTATTTTCTCTCTTTTAAAATGATGTTCATACTTTTTAACTTTTAACATTCCTAAACTCGAGACTATCTCCAGATAAGAAAAGCTTATTAGTACAAGTTGGGGTCTGGCTTATCTCTTTCATGAACTCTAAACAACCTTTTTCCTTAAATTTATGCCCCTTCTGATGTCAGACCTCATTTTAATGAACATGTGTGATATTATGAGATACAAATATATAACATACCTCACTACATGTAACTGATTTTCTATACAAAGGGGAAGTTACTTTTATTCTGTCCAATCAACTTTCATTTTGCATTTTCTTTGTTGTGTTAACTATAAAAAGGAGAAAAACATATGGCTTGAGGTTCTCTCTTCCTTTTTTTCATAGAGAGACCCACTTTATCAGGGTACCCTAATAAGCTGCTTTTAAATGATCTTCCAACTCTGTTGCTTATTGGAAAGGTAAAACCTAGACACAGATTTGGCTTTCAACTGACTCCTGGAAGATAACAAACATATTGCTTTTTAAGATTCAGGGTTCTTTAAAAGTTTATTACAGTAATACACCAGAGACCAGAACAAATAAAAACACTTAGTAAATTTACATTTAAAAATTCTAGTTTAGGCTTCCGGTTTGAGCTTCTTCGGCGACAGACCGAAACCTCGTCTCTGCGAGGCTTTGATCCATGCTCGCCGCTGGAGCGCCCTGAGCTGGCTGGCTTGGGCTAAGCCACCCCGTAGAGGTGGTGAAGAAGGGGAGACTGCCTGCAGGGTTGAGGAGAGCTGCATCTCTTCCCCAGCTGGCCATTACTCCCTTTTCCAAAGGCGGTTGTAGCGGTGGTCAGAAATGGCCACCACAAAGAACTTCGACCGGAAAAGAATGTGCAGGAAGAAGAAGAGAAAGTTTTGGTTGACTGGGTCAAACAGCAAAAGCAACAAATAAGGTACCCTGAATTTAAATTTAATAACATTGTTCCCAAAGAAGATTTTGAAGCTGCGAAGGAGAGAGAGAAGGAAAGGATTAGGGTTTTTTTCTTCCCTTCCTTATACTGACAGCTAAGAGACTTAAGCAAGAAATTGAAAAAATCCACTTTGACATTAATAGGCATCTAAGCTGAAAATAAAAGTCAAATGGATAATAAAGATTTCTGGATATTTAAAAGTTTTTAAAAGCAGGAAAGGAGAAAAAAAGAATAAAAGGGCAGGATCTGGAAAATGGAGGAGACTGCCTGGAACTAAGGAATGGAACTGTAACTAAAAGGAAATTTCAACAAGATTCCTCAAAGATACATCTTAATTGAAACTTGGTAACAAAATAATAGAACCCCAGGAAGAGAAAGTGGAAAAAGAAGCAGAAAGAAACAGCCTTGGATTATTTGGATTACTTGGTGATTTTGGTTTTTGCATCTGGATGACTAAAATTAATCGGATGGTTGTTTAAAAGTCTTTAAAATGGTATCACTCTTAGAAGAACTGAGAATGGGACTTTAAAAATGGAAAGAAGATGCACAAGAAGGGAGAGGTTCTTTTGGCTTCGTATTTCAATTCTTAGAAATGGAGATCTGGAACTATGAGAAACAACAAGAAACATTTGCAGAACAAGAAGATTGGGACAAAGAAGAAGCCATCTTTAATGATCAAATAATTTTAAGGGGGGGGAGAAAAGGGGGAAAAGAGAGTGAAAGGTTTAAGACTAGAAAAAACAACCAAAAAGAAGAAGAAGAATTTGAAAGATAAGTATAATATTATAAAGCAACAGAAGAGGGGATTACAGATGTGTTTCCGACGAATCCCCAGTGGTGCTGCGCAAAATCTAACCACTTGCGCTCTAATTATGGACTGTTCATCCTTAAGCAGCCACTGGAGATAAGCAGTGTCAGAACAGCCAAGATATCTAGCAATTATTGGAATAATATGGTTTTTCTGAATCTCTCTGTAAAAGGAACATCAAAGGAATATGTGACCAATGGTCTCCACCTCTCCTAAGCCATAATGGTATATTTCAGTCAATGATATATTTTTATACTTGCCGTACCGGATGGCTGATGGAAGCACATGGAACAGTGGGAGCAAAAATGCTTTCCTATGGCTTGCTGACTCCAACTGGCTAAGATAACTGACAGGAGTAACAACATATCTAATGGCATATGGAGCCAGAAACAATCGAATTTTCCCTAAGTCCGATTGCCATTCGATGTTCTCTACCCTTTATCACATGTTTTGTTTTGTTGTAGTTCAGCTTGAGTATTGAGGCTGGGGAGAAGCCTAGTTTGGCAAATCTGGACTCAACAGCCTTGATCCATGACAAAGAGAATTTGTCTTGGAGGATTAATGGATCTTGTGGAAAGATTCAGTTTGTTTTTTTAAACTGAGTACTCTCATGTTATAAATTTATTTTATTTTTAAATAGACAAAAACATTTAAAGGTATCAGCAATAATTTTCTTTTTTAAAAACCTAGCAAAATCCCCAAGGCTTAAAAGTATATGCATATATAGAAATTGACGAGTGTGCTTTAATATAGTACTGTATGTTTTAATACAATTTTTTGGGGGAAAAGCTATAAGGCTGGTTCACACATCTATGAATTCAATTTGATTTCTATGTATATATTAATGGTATGAGATGGGAATTTACAACATATTATAGAATTTTTAACATTATCTTAAATCTACCTTTTAGTTGAGCTTCAATTAATTTAAAAAATCAAGGTCAGTTCTACTATTGTGTTCCTCCAGGACACAGATGCAGGAGTTGACAGTTAAAATGGAGAATTGGGCACCAAATACTGCATCTGGAAGTACTGGAAGTATAGTTGGTTTGTAGATCTATTGCAGGGCTATCAAACTCGCGGCCCATGAGCTGAATGCATGATGTGCTGGCCACGCCCATGCCAGATTTAGTGAAGGGGAAAAAAGTTGTAATGCCACTGCCGTGATGATGTGGATTTATCACTCCTGATCTATTGCATTTTCAAGGGCTATTACTAGGTTTAAAATTCCCTATGTGTTACTCATGATGATCTATTTAAACTGTCTTAAAATTGTTTGGATAAAATTGTTTATCTAGTATCCTGTTTTCATAGTTATGAACTTCTGGGAAGCACAAGCTAGGCATGGAGTCCTGTCCCAGTCAAACATGCATATATCACATGGGTTTGAAATCTTTATTGAGGTTTCACCTGCCCTGAATAGTAGTCCCCAGGATTCCCCACATAGGAACCAGAACAAGACCCAAATGAGTCCAATTTTCCCAAGTATATGCATATATAGAAATTAACAGGTGTGCTTTAATATAGTACTGTATGTTTTAATAAAAATTTTTGGAGGAAAAGCTATAAGGCTGGTTCACACATCTATGAATTCAATTTGATTTCTATGTATATATTAATGGTATGAGATGGGAATTTACAATATATTTTAGAATTCCACAATTTTCCTTTGTGGTGGAGATAGCATTCAGGATTGGGTGATCAATCTCCGCTTGCTGATTGGACTGAGTCTGTCAAATCTTTGAGGACACTCCCTCTGTTGCTAGGGACCTCCCAGAAATTGTCTCAGTCAGCTAGCTGGATGACGTGTTAATTTCTTCTCCTAAAGAATAAAAATTTGAAGTAATTTAATTCAACAAATTAAAAAAAATCACCAATCCTGAATACTATTTCAATGGACAACAGATCAGCTAAGGGACGATCTACATTGTTTTTTCATGGGAGGTGTGTAGAAACACCATCCACACCACATCCCTGCGCTTTGGCTTGGCAAGGCTCTCAATGGCTGAAATACAGCTGTGCGGATGCCTGTTTTAATGTGGCAGCGTTGAAGCGGCAGAAAACTACAGTGAAGGCAGAAATCTCCTCACACATTGACAGGCCAGGTAAGGAGAGTAATCTTTAGATAACGTAGTGATAGGAAGGCTGCAGAATAACTTGTGGAAACTCTGGAATAATAGCATTATAATTAAAAATGGCAGAACGCTAGCCTCGCTGTCAGGAGAGTTGAGGAGACTGCTCGCAGGCCAGATGTCTTCCTGTTATAGCCCAAGCCAAAGGACAAGGTTGCAGGGGCTCAAAAGAGCTCCAAAGAATCTGAGCAGGACGAGCGCTATACAGACAAGGTTCTTGACAAGTTGTGGGCTCGAAGAAAAGAAGTGGCCCAAACTTCAGAAGAAATGGTGCCCAGTAGGTTTCCCGTCTAAATGAGGAGGCGACCATTATTAAGAGGAGATAGGCAACTGCAAACTGACTGGAGTGCAGTAACAGAAATGGCCACAGGGGGAGCTGAAGAGCAACAGGAATCTATTGAGGCTTCAGGGGCTTTTTTCTCAGTCTGCCCAGCAACAGAACTGTCAGTTATAGGTCAGAGACCCAGAATGGCTCCAGAAGCCACATTTACTACCATGTCAGCTGGCATTAGACCAGTCAGGAGGCAAGAGCCTGAATTCCAACTTGTAGGCTCTTTTAAATGAGGCAAGTGTGTCAACTGTTTTAAAACAGACTAGGTGTTCGTCTTCAGAGGCTCCAGCCCCTTCATCCAAGCATAGTAGGAGACACAAGTGTCATCATAAGGATGATCTCTCCCTACATTCAGAATCAGGGTTCTATGCCCCTGCTGAAAGCTCCCACTCCATCCCATCTGACAGTGGGTAAATGATGGACAGAGATTACTCTGATGATGAAGGCCTCAATAAGGCTGAACAAGTCTCTGTGCCAGGCCTGTTCCAACCAGCCATCTTCAGGTCGCTCCTCTTGAAGGCTAAAAAAGCCACAGGGCGGGCCTTGGTTCCTGAACCACGGGGAGCCTACTGACCTTCTGAAGACCCCGATGACCTACTATTTCCCCCCTCAAAAAACCCCAGTAACAACAGATGTCGTCCCTGTGCCAAGGATGTTCACCATGGTCATCCAAAGGCAGTGGTCATCCCTTGGGTTGGGTCCAAGCCCTTCCTCCCTGGGCAAGAAGCTGTTCAACAAGGCCCTGGAAGTGCCCACTGTCAATGCCCCAGTTGTGGCCCTGGAAGTGAACACCGACATCCCTGGGGAGCCTGAGGACTCACTGAAAGCAGAGGACAAGAGACGTTGCAGAGAAGACACCTGTCAGCAGCATGAGCAGTGAGGGCCTCCACGGCCGCATCCCTTTTCAACAGGGCCTCATATCTGGCTCCAGGAGCTGCAAGAGAGAATTCCACTGGACAATGTGAGATCACACCAACATGTGAACAAGCTATTAGCAGCAGTGGAATTTTCAGCTGATGCCACCCTCAGTGCGGCCAGATTTGTATCTAGGGCAATAGGGGGGACTGTGACCTCTTGCCGCCTGCTCTGGCTAAGACAATGACAATTTGATATGTGACATAAGTGGAGGTTGGCCACTGCTCCCTTTAAAGGGAATAAATTATTTGGAGAGGCTCTGGACAAAGTACTGGTGGAGTCCAAGGACAAAAAGAAGGTCTTGCCATCCAGGTCCAGAAGGAAGGATTTAGGATCAACTCCCTTTCTCAGACATTCCTATTATAGGACTCCTGAAGCAGGAGGGAGGTTTTCTAGGCCCCAGAGGCCTTTCGTCCCCAGGCAGGATCAACCCCAGGGCAGGACAGGTAGAAATCGCCCATTTAACAATAAGTGGCCCTTTTGAGGAGCTGGGGGTCATCCTTCCGATGCCCCAGATAAATTAGATGTCAACCCTCCCATTGGGGGAAGTCTGGCATTATTTGCCGGGCATTGTGAGGAGGTAACCACAGACACTTGGGTCCTGGAGACTGTCAGCTCGGGTCTTTCCTTTGAGTTCCTCTCTACACTCCCGAGGTTTTTTATTCACTGTCCTGTTTCAAAGAACAGGGAGAGAAAGGTCCTTATGGAAACAGCTATTAAGCACCTACTTGAAATCCAGGCAATTCAGACGGTGCCTGAGGATCAACAGGGCATGGGATTTTATTCCATCTTGTTTGTAATCCCTAAAGCCTTGGGGGGATGGAGAGCAATTCTGGACTTAAAGCGTCTTGCTTGCTGGATGAAATACAGGCAGTTACCAAAAATACATTCCCCTCCAGTGCGATTCTAGAGGGGATTAAAGGAAGAGGATTTCCTGACCTCCATAGATTTAAGAGGCCTACCTTCATGTCCTGATTCTTCTGTCCCATAGACAATTCCTCACGTTCTGCTATAATGGGAGGCACTATCAATATAGGGCCTTGCCCTTTGGGCTTTCCTCTGTCCCCAGAACATTCACAAAGCTGTTGGCAGCCCTGGCAGCCCATCTCAGGGCCATCCCAGTAAGAGTCCAGTGTTACCTGGATGACATACGGGTCAGTCATCCTCCCCATCTCGAGCAACAGAGGATTTGGAAATCACCATTCAGGTGCTCCAAGGCATGGCTTCTCTGTCAACAAGGCCAAAAGCCACTTCACTCCCACCACCTCTCTACTCCATCTGGGAGCTGTAATAGATACCATTTCCTTATCCCAAGAACATAAGGGGAATGTCAGGAAGTTAATTGGGCAAGCAAAACTAAACATAGGGTGTCCCTGGCTACGCTTTCCAAGCTCCTGGGGAAAATGATATCTTGTATTAATATTGTGCCCTGGGCTAGATTCCATGCCAGGCCACTCCAGTGGTTTCTTCTCCCATACTCAGAAGACAGGTAGGAGTTGTTCCCTTCTACAGGTCAGACTGACATCTCTGGTCTTGCGATCCTTATGATGGTGCTCATCTGAGGCCCTCTCCCTGGGGCTCTTATTCAAGGAACCTGACAGGTTAGTGCTGACCATGGATGACAGTCTCTATGGCTGGGGAACCCATCTCCAATCCAGGGTGGTCCAGGAACAATGGTCCCAGGCAGATTTGGACCATAACATTAATTAGCCGAGCTTAGGATGGTACCATCTGGCTCCTTGAAAAACCTAGAGGAATCTGTCTCAGGTAAGGACATCCTTTGTTTTTTGTATCAATCAAGGTGCACATTAACAGCCAAGGTGGGACACATTCATAGCCGCTTGGATGTTGAGGGCAGGAAAACTCCTTATGAGAAGCAGAGAGCACAGTATTGCTCAGAGCTTTGAAACATTACGCTGGTGTGGCCATTGTTGAGGCTGACAGGCTTAGTAGAGCCACCATTGATCACACAGAGTGGAGTTTGCAACCCGATTTCAGGAGCTGTTGGAGTGATTTGGAGTACCAGCTGTGGACCTTTCACCTTAAGTATCAAACACGCAACTCTAAGGTTGCTCTACTACAGGTTTGCAGGTTCCGGGCAGAGGGAATCTAATGTCTTATGCAGCCCTTGGCCACCGGACTTACTTTATGCCTTTCTCCCCTGCCTCTGATCCTGAGAGTGATCCAGAAACTGTTGGTGAAAGAGCAGAGCTTATCCTTGGCCCAGAAGGCCATGGTTTGCGGACTTAGTAAATCTCTCCATCTCCAGACCTTGGAGGATACCAGAGGACAGAGTATCACTCAGCCAGGGGGCAGTATGACACCCAGAGCCTCAGGGACTTCAGTTGGCCGCCTGGAGATTGAGCTTTTTGTAATAAGAACCATCCAGGCCTCAGGAGACCTCCACCAACCACATCTAAGATGCAACCTGGAAGGCTTTCAGCGAATGGTGTTCTAGGTCTGACATTGTCCCCACTGGGGCCTCGATTGCACAGGGTGCTGGACTTCCTCCAAGAGGGCCTGGGATAAGGGCTTTCTCCTAACACATTGCGGAGGCAGGTGGCAGCCTTCATCTCTGTTCTGTCCTTGAGGGAGTGGAATCCCTTGTCTAGACATCCCACCGTCCGCAGTTTTCTGAAGGGTGCTATAAACCTGAGGCTTCCAGTGGTTCATCAATTTCCAACAAGGGACCTCTCTAAAGTACTGCAGTCTTGGACTGAGGCCCCATTTGAACCACTGAGGTCCACTTCCTTGCAGTTTTGTCTTGCAAGGCAGCCTTCCTGGTAGAAATTACCTCTGCCAGGAGGATTTCAGATTTGGCAGCTTTATCTCTCAGGAAGGACCTTTGTGTATTCCATACCAACTGAGTGGTGTTAATAAATAGAAATAGAAAACTAGAATGTTTTAAGAATTAATAAAAGATTAAAATATTGAAATGTTTAGTAATGGTAGACTTTAAAACTTAACAAAATATTAAAGGGAATGTTTAAAATATTGAGTTTAATTAAAGAGTTTAATTGACTATTGTGTTGATGTTATTATAAACTTATTACTGTAGCATTTGTCTTTGAAATAGATAATTGGAATGTTACAAGATTTAATATTTAGATTTATTATTTAATTAGGTATTTAATCACTTTGGATTTATTATTTTTTCTTCTTTTTAAAAGTTAGTAGGTAGAATGTACTAAGCAGAATCAGATTGGGTACTAGGCGTTATTTTAAATGTTAACTTAGGGGGACGATAGAAAGGCATCATACTCTGATTAGTGATTTCAGGAGAAATCCTTTTTTTTTTTTTTTTTTTTTACTATAGGAAACGAGATAAATTGATAATTTGGAAAGAATGGACAAAAAGATACAAGCATAATGATTTAAAATTAAAATGAATTAAATAAAATAGAATTAAGAAGAGTGAAAAGCGGGAGAAGCTATATAGAAGATATAGAATGGTAAATAAGATAGGTAATGGTATATAAGATGAGCACTGAATTTAATTGAAGTCCATATAGAGAGAGGTAATCTGGGGCCAAGTTACTTTCAAAAAGAAGTTTTATGTTTTTGTGTTTGTGTGTTTATGTTTGTGTGAGAATTAATAAAACCTTGGAGGAATGTTGGATGAGAATAACGGTAACCAAGTCAGAGAGAAATGAAGATGATAACTATAAACTGGATAAATATAGGAAAAATAATAATAATGAAATTGAATAAGAGTAAAGAGAAATAATGAGAAATTTGCTAAGAGATATTTATATGTTCATATGGAAATGGTGTAAAATAGAATTATGTTGTATAAAATAATGTTTTATTCGACTTGTAAAATTTATAATGGAAAGAGGTTTTATGTATTCAATGGTTAATGATGGTTTGTTTGTCTTTAAAATTAATAAAATTTGTTTCAAAAAAAACCAAAAACAAAGGGTTATCATACAGTCTTGTTTTTCTCTTTGCTTAATGTTGAAACAATTAACTGATTACTCAACTTATTTTTTCACATTCTTTAAATCCATTACCTACTCCTTTTGTTGCATTCAGCAAAAAACCTTATAGTCTATATTTGTGTAAAATAATTGTAACTGTAATTTTTATCAGGTATTTTCTATAAATTGATACATATAAACTTTCTCACATTGTAAAATGTACTTTTATGATCTGCTAAAGGGCAAAGCATGTGTTATATTATTTCCGTCTGGTGTAAAGCTGCATTGCACTTCATAAATTTACTCCGTTATTTCTCTTATCCTTTTTAATCAGAATTATGTATTACTTCTTCCCAGGGATACTTAATAAACAAATTCCCTTTAAAGTTTGCATTTACTCTTGTTTTCTTTTCCTCTTTATTGTGAACAATAAGTTTTCTTTCAACCAGCAAGCAAAATGCAGCTCTCATATACATCTTAAGTATATTACATAGCTACTACATAAGCAACCACACCCATATTTTCACATTACTGTAGTTATAGCATTTGTACTTATTATCTGGTTATTTTTCAATTCTCATAATATGAGTTGTTTAATTGTTTTTCCTTTACACTAAGGTTCATGTCAACTCGGCTGTTCAACATATAATTTATACTTCCATTCAAATTTAAAATACTTCTCCAACATGGTATGGATATGAACAGTGGTGGGATTCAAATATTTTTACTACAGGTTCTGTGGGTGTGGCTTGGTGGTCATGTGACTGGCTGGGCATGACCAACTTGATGTCACTCATGTCAAGGGCACTTCACCCAGCCCCTCCCTTCCCAGCCACTCCTTGTCACCCCCAGCCTCAATGTAACTATAGTTCTGTAAAATTGTTATTCACCTTTTTTCAACTTTATTATCTGCATCTACATACTAGAGATGTACTTTCATGGACCACTGAAAGGAAGAAATGGCTCACATGCTTTGCCCAAGAGTGTGATAGGCAGGTCAGAAAACAGGGTTTTACACATTTAAAAAATACGGCCACTCCTCTTGGTTATTAGATTATCAAGTTATATTGTTAAACTTCATTTAAATTTAATGTTTAAACTTTTCAAAAAGTTGGAAGCTTTCATTTAGAAACATGAAAACAATCTTAGACAAGGGCTAGGTTCATAGCAGCAAAAGGAGTAGAATCCTTGACTGAATTATTTGAACAGGAATGAATAGTTAAAAAATATTCTTACAAATACAGATCTCATTTATATATTTTTCAAATAAAATTATAAATACTTTGATTATACTTTTAAAGCTCTTTCTTTCCCTAATCTGAAATGTAAATATTTATAGTTTAATTAAAATAAAGAAATTCCAAAGGAAACAAAAATAATTATAAATACCGGAGGACACAGTGTACAGCCACAATTATTGAAAGCCACGCTAATGTTGCTTTACTGCTATCTACTGTTCTGATCTGTATTATCCATAATCTATTGCTCCCTTGCTCAAAATATTTATTCAAATATCAGATCCTTTAATTTATAACAGAAATAAATGGAGAGATCTGTTACATTAACTAGACATAGCCCCATAGTTTGATAATAAATTAGAATTAACCATATATGTGTGTGTGTGTGTGTTCCTCCTCCATCATCATCATCATTATCATCATCATCATCATCATCATCATCTCTTTATTTAGGCCATAGACCAGCATAAGATAATGTAAAATTGTTAAAATTTTCAACCAGTAATGGTATAAATTTAGATTATAACATGCAAAAATTAACAAAATTATTACATTATAATCACACTTATATGATATTAATACTTTATAAAATATTGAAGAGGCAACATCACACTTGATGAATATACCATATTTTTCGGACTATAAGATGTTCCAAAGTATAAGACGCACCTAGCTTTTGGGGAGGAAAACAAGAAAAATAAATCTGCCTCTGCCTCCCAGCAATTTGCCTCCTTGCAGCAAACAGCAAACAGCCTGTTTCAGTTTCAGCACAGCCTGATTAGCACAAGCAGCTGATTGTCAGGTGTCCTGATGATCAGCTGTTTCAGGCTGCAGAGATTGGCATAGCCTATTGCCACCTCCGGCGCCCCATTTTCGGCCTCTGCATCCCGTTTTCAGCCTCCACGTGCCCCTCCCTGGAATCCCCCTCACTGTCTTAATGCTTCACCCAGGAGGCTTCCCTGAGGCCCAGGAGGCAAAAAGAGGCATGCTGGGGGGGGGTGCTGTGTGTCCCCCATGATCCATTTTTTGCCTCCTGAGCCTTAGGGAAGCCTCCTGGAAACAAAAACGACCTCCTAGGACGCTTCCCTGAGGCCCAGGAAGCAAAAAAAAAAAAAAAAAGCGTGGGGGGTGCTGCAAAAAAAAGCCACAGCCACCCAATCACATGGCCATGGCCACCTAGCCACTCCCACCTAGCCATGTCCACAGAACCACTAGTAAAAATATTTGCATCCCACCCCTGGCTGTCAGATATTATCTCAGAACCATTGTACCATATCTTTCAAAAATCCTGGAACATCAGGGAACTACTTGAGGATTGGAAAATAACTGATGTGGTTCCTATCTTCAAAAAGGAGGGAAAAGCAGTCCCAGGAAACTACAGACCAATCAGCTTAACATCAATACCTGGGAAGATACTGCAAAAGATATTCAAAAGACGGATCTGCAAACATCTAGAAACAATTAAAATTATAAGGAAAAGCCAGCATGGTTTGTTAAAAACAGATCATGCCAAACCAATCTTATTTCATTCTTTGAGAAAGTGACTAAATTAGTATACCAGTGAAATGCTGTGGACACAGTATAGTTAGATTTCAGCAACACATTTGACAAAGTAGACCATAACCATAATAACACTGTATCATACAACATGATTATAGTCCGAATTTTTAAAAAAAGGCTAAAATTGAGTTAAATAACCTGGTAATCTTTTGAATAATATCTCTATAGATCAGGGTGTCAAACTCAAGGCCTGCTGGCCAAATCCTGCCCATGAGGTGCTTTGATCTGGTCCACTGGGCTGCCCTGGAAACAATGAAGGACCGACCTGCAGTGCCTTTGCCAGCAAAAATGGCTCCATTTTTGCTGGCAGAGTGCTCAGGTCACTACAGACATGAATGATGTTGACCTGTCCATGCCTATTCTGGCCACACACCCTGCCCCCACCCCCCGGTCAAATACAACCCTGCTGTGGCCCTCAATGAAATTGAGTTTGACACCCCTGCTATAGATGAACATGAATAGTGAATGTGTTTGAAAGACTCAATTTCCCTTGATATAAATGTTTCAGAAATGGGGCTTTTTTATATTCCCCGAATAGGAAAGACAGTGCTCTAGAGAAGTTAATTTTGTCACCAAAAATAATTTCCAAACAAATCTGAATCCCATCTCCAAAGATAGAAAGTGACTGGCTTAACGTCAATCAAGTGGTTTAATAGCTAAGTCTGTTGCTTTTCACTCCAGTGCCTTAATCACTAGGCTACATTAGCTCTCTATTATTAATCATTCATTCCTCCTCCAGCTATCTGCTCATTAGCCTTTGGATACTGGGTCCACTGTCAACAAAACAATGGTGATACAATCTGAATTCATATTATGAGGTTTGGGTCAATTTGCAAAGGACTGTACCATTAATGCTCCTATTTGAAGCAGTGGCCAAGTACTGTACTTATGTAAATGTAAAAGGGAGACTATTCCAAAGCAACTTTCTGTCTCTAGGAACTCAGAAGGGAACATTTGAAAAATAAGTCAGGGCTAAAATCACTGATGCTATCACTGATAATTTGGTTCTTTCTGTTATACTTCAAACTGTATAACCTCTAGTGAATATAATAAACTCTGATTTTTTGAGTTATGAATTAATTTCTGAAAATATAAAACCTTATTGATTCATTTTTGCACTCATCCAAAATCTTTACAATTTAATTTGGTTTTTCTTTTGAGTTTTCCTTATTATTAGAGATGGATTGGCTTCAGATCCACCCAGGGTCATATGATCAAGGCATTACATTTTATTACCAAGCATTCCACATCACTGCTTCCAGGACCTACAAACTCTTTCCTCAGCTTCACAGTGTCTTCCCATTTTATCTGCTAAGTAAGGTGTCCTTGACTTACAGCCATTCATTTTACAACTGTTCAAAGTTACAATACTACTGAAAAAATGACTTAAAACTAGTTGCCATACTTATGAGCATTACAACATCACAGTTGCAGTGACCACAGTCACGTGATCAAAATTCGGGCACTTGGTAGTCAGCATGCATTTGCAGTGGTTGCAGCATCCTTGGGTCACGTGATCACCATTTGCAACCTTCCCAGATGGCTTCTGACAAGCAATGGGGAAGTCAAATTCACTTAACTACCAATGATTCACTTAACAACTGTGACAAAAAAAGAGTGTAAAGTTGAATATGATTCATTTAACAACCATTTTGCTTAGCAGTAAAAATTCTAGTTCCAATTGTGGTCATAGGTTGAAGACTACCTGTATTCTAATTTTGTAGACTAGGTGGAGAACCAAAGGGAGAAATGCTTGTTCACCCATAAATTTCATAATAATGGTATGAATTTGGAACCTGGTGCACAGATCTCTGCTGACACCAGTACCCCCTTTAAAAGTTACAGAAGGTACATACATATTTTAATAAGGTAGATATCAGAAGAATTTGTAACCTGTACTACATTAAAAAGAGAATGAGTGTTTTTAGCATTTGTTTACGAACTCTTGCTGATCAAATTATGGAGGCTGAAGCCAAACACCCAGGTTCCCTTCCCATCATTTTAGGAGATTTCAATCAAGCAAATTTAAGGAAAGAGCTCCCAAAATATTTCCAGCATGTAAATTGTCCCACCATAGGCAAAAATACTTTGACCACTGCTACACAACAGTAAAAGATGCTTATAGGTCTTTACCACAAGCAGCTGTGGAACACTCTGACCACTTCATGATTCACCTTGTACCTGCCTACAGACAAAGACTTAAAACCATTAAACCAACAATTAAATCAGTGAAGACTTTGCCGGATGAGGCAAAGCTGAAACCCCAGGCCTGCCTTGATTGCACTGATTGGAATGTTTTTGAAGATGCCTCTGCAGACCTAGATGAGCTCACAAATACTGTAACATCATATGTTAGCTTCTGCGAAGACTTATGTGTACCAACAAGGAACCTGCAAATATATAGTAACAATAAACCTTGGTTTACAGCTAAACTTAAGCAGCTACGTTGTTCCAAAGAGGAAGCATACAGAAAAGGTGACAGAATGCTATACAACTAGGCCAGAAACATTAACAAGAGAGATCAGAGCAGCAAAAAGAAGCTACTCTGAAAAGTTAAAGAATCAGTTCTCAACAAATGAACCAGCAAACATGTGGAAAACTCTTAAAAACATCACTGGCTTCAGCAAACCTCCTTCCCAGGCAGAAGGAATTCAACAACTAGCAGATGACCTGAATGTGTTTTACTGCAGGTTTGAAAAGAAACTACAGCCACCTATCTCCAAAACCCACAACTGGCCCCAATCCATTGGGCTCACAACTCCTGGTGATCACAGAAAAAGAAGTGCAAGATCTATTACACAGGCAAAAGCCAAAGAAAAGCACCAGGGCCAGACAAGATAACTCCTTCTTGCTTAAAAGTCTGTGCTGACCAATTGGCCCCCATCTTCACCCACATCTTAACAGATAACAGATAATCAGAGTTGGAAGGGACCTTGTAGGTCATCTAGTCCAACCCCCCACCCAAGCGGGAGGCCCTGCACCATTTCTGACAAATGGCAGTCCAACTTCTTCTTGAAAGTCTCAAGTGATGGCGCTCCCACAACTTCCGAGGGCAAGCTGTTCCATTGGTTAATTGTTCTCACTGTCAGAAAGTTTCTCCTTATTTCCAGATTAAATCTCTCCTTGTTCAGTTTCCATCCATTATTCCTTGTTTGGCCTACAGGCGCTTTAGAAAATAGCTTGACCCCTTCCTCCCTGTGGCAGCCCCTCAATTTTCAATTGATCACTAGAGATGTGCTATGTTCCTTCCTGCTTCAAACGTTCTACCATCATCCCAGTGCCAAAGAAGCCCTCCATCAAGGAACTGAATGACTACAGACCAGTTGCTCTAACATCTGTAGTTATGAAAATCTTTGAAAGGCTTGTGCTGTCCCACCTGAAAACCATCATGGATCCGTTGTTAGATCTCATGCAGTTTGCATACCGAGCAAATAGATCGACAGATGATGCTATTAACATGGCTCTGCATTACATCCTACAACATCTTGAATCTCCAAATACCTACGCAAGTCTCTTTGTAGACTTCAGCATTCAATACCATCATTCCAGACACTCTTCTAAGTAAATTAAACCAACTAGCGGTACCTGAAAACACTTGTAAGTGGATCATAAGCTTCCTAACAGACAGGAAGCAGCAGGTGAAGCTAAGCAGAATCACATCCAATACCTGTACAATCAGCACAGAGCCCCCCCTCAAGGCTGTGTGCTATCTCCACGTTTTTTCTCTCTATATACCAATGACTGCATCTCAAACGATCCATCTGTTAAAATAGTGAAGTTTGCTGATGACACAACATCATTCGAGACAATGATGAATCTGCATACAGACAGGAGGTTATACAACTTGCCTCGTGGTGTAACCAGAACACTCTGGAACTGAACACACTCAAAACCATAGAAATAGTGGTAGATTTTAGAAGAAACCCTCCCATACTACCACCTCTTACAATACTAGACAACACCGTATCCACAGTAGAGACCTTCAAATTTCTAGGTTCTACTATATCACATGACCTAAAATGGACACCTAACATCAAAAACATCACAAAGAATGTTCTTTCTGCACCAACTCAGAAAGCTCAAACTGCCCAAGGAGCTGCTGATACAGTTCTACAGAGGAATTATTGAGTCTATCATCTGCACCTCTATAACTGTCTGGTTTGGATCTGCAACCCAACAGGACAGACACAGACTTCAGAGGATAATTAGAACTGCAGAAAAAACAATTACTACCCACCTGCCTTCAATCGAGGACCTGTATACTGCACGAGTCAAAAAGAGAGCTGTGAAAATATTTACAGACCCCTCACATCCCGAACATAAACTGTTTCAACTCCTTCCCTCAAAATGACGCTATAGAGCACTGTACACCAGAACTAGACACAAGAACAGTTTTTCCCCGAAAGCCATCACTCTGCTAAACAAACAATTCCCTCAACACTGTTCAACTATTTACAAAGTGTGCACTACTATTACTGTTAATCTTCCCATCATTCCTTATCACCCATCCCCTCCCACTTGCGATTGTAGGACTGTAACTTTGTTGCTTGTATCCTTATGATTTATATTGACTGTTTCCTAGTATGATTTGGTTGTTGATTGTACCCTATGACTATCATTGTACGTTGTGATTCTTGATTCTTAATGAATGTATCTTTTCTTTATGTATACTGAGAGTATTTACACCAAGACAAATTCCTTGTGTGTCCAATCACACTTGGCCAATAAAGTATTCTAATCTATTCTATTCTATTCTATTCTACTCTACTCTACTCTACTCTACTCTTGTTATTGTTGTTGTTGTTGTTGTTGTTGTTATTATTATTATTATTGTCATAAAGGATTTAATTCCAATATCGATATCAGAAATTTCCAAAGTGAAAATAATATGGGTAATTAGCATGGGCAAATTCAAAAGGAATAACCTTTGGTTATCCCAGCGTTAATCTTCAATATGTCAGCTTTGGAAGCCATATTGAGATTCGATGCTCCCACGCTGCCACAATTGAGCCTGGGAAAGGAGCAAGAGGGAATTCATTTGAGTATATCTAGTTAGACAAAATAAATTTCTTTTGTTGTTTCAGGGTCACGTAGTGTTGCTTATAATGAAAAGGAAATTTTACTTTGGGATGGATGGTGATTGGGCCATGTGATGTGGTGATGGGTATGGGGGATGGATTTGTAGTTTTTACTTTTGCAAGGAAACCCAAAACTCAGATTCGGGATTCCATAGATGTACCAGTTACTATCCAAATAAAAGGAACCTTTCAGAGATGTCTGTCTCGGAGTTATTTGTTGGAATGGAGGTTTTCTGGAACACTGACACAATATATATACAACAATAACAAAAGAGGGATGGAAAGTAAATCACCAAATGATCCTCCTCTATTCTGCACCATAAGGAAATAGTCTGATGATGGGTTTGATGTATCCAATAGTTATTTGACATGAATCAGAACTTTGCATATTATAATCCAGACTTCTGGGTGTGTCCAATAGATTGATAGCAAGCTAATACCTACCAGTTTTTCTAACAATATTAATCAAACATTTCAGCACACTATGCATATAACATATGTACAATAATAAAATGGTGCTTCTATTTTCATTTTAAAAATATAAATCATATGTCACTTAACCTTTACAATATCAGTATAAAACTGATATTAAACTAGATGGAGTGATAGAAGAACAGAATGTTAAGAACAGAAACTGAAAATTCTAATTACCAAGAGAGATAATTGGTATAAATATATATATTTAAAATATGAATACAATTTTATTAGTCTTCTAGCTTCTGCTCTTTATGATTCCTTATCAGTTTATGAAGGACAAGCCAGGACAATCCACTTATATTTAGGTGCAATATTTGGATGGAATAATTTTGTCTACAGTTCTGAGCAAATGCTGGTTTTCCATACATATGTCTTTGAGCACAGCTGGCTGTAGCTCTTCGGAGTTATTTATTTATAACTTAAATTTATAAAGGCCAACCTTTTCAACATAAAGACTCTGCTTCCCAGTCCTCTCATTTTTCCCCAAAAGGCCATTTACCCAATTAGCTTATATTTGCATTTTATTGGTTTTAATTGCTGAGCACCTATCACTATTGAACATTAGTCACAGTGAAGACACTGCAGTCATTTCTGGATTAACAAAAATCCCGATCAGTTACATTAAAATAAGTTTTGAGTTAAGCTTTACTATTTGATAAGCATGCACAACCAAGCAACAGAAGTACACAGCAGGCAGTAGAGGCTTCAACTCCATTAATATTCAAGAATGGTTAATATGTTCTCTAGGTGGAAGGCCCATGCTGGGGTGCACTAAGCATCCAACACTGCTCCTGCATGTGGTAATTGTAGGGTGCCAGTACAACTTTTTCCTCTAACTTGCATTATACCATTAATCCTGACTCATGCTAGGATTCCTTAGAAACTGTGCACTTAATTGAATAATTTATTGCATGTCTCTCAATTATTTACGCATTCTTATTACAACTGAAATAAAATCTAAAGGTAGAAGAAGCTCTGTAATGTATGAATATTTAAGAGGCTGTCAGTGGATTGCTGCATGAATTTGAAACCTGTTTGTTTCTCTGAAGGTATTCCAAAAAGAGAAGTCTGCTGAAACGGAATCAATTAATACAATAAAAAAATGGTTCCCCACTGTGTGTGCTGTATTTGTTCATCTCATCATGCTGGTTGCCTTTTCTTAAGCACCACTAAGGTTGAAAATAAAATTATATATAATATAGAAAAATGAGATGAGAAACCGAGGGGAGAGCATGGGGGAGAGAATTAGGAGAGTTAAAGTCTTTTCAGGTCATTGTATGTATGTAATTAACAAAATATGTGGGTTCTGTTACAAAGTGTGGGAGATAATTCTTCAAATTTCTTAGCCTCAAATGTATTATATTTATATACTGACAGAGTGCCATGAAATATGTGCTTCATAGATCTCATTAACACTGGGAGGCTTAAGAATGAGCCAAAAATTATTGCTGTATATTTAAATTTAAATTATAAACTTGTTTATACAGATTTGTGGAGGAACATACACAGCTATTAGGAGAAATGAGGAGAACTCACATGGAGAGTAAAATGGCTTGCAGTTGATGTGTAAAGATTCTAAGTTTTCATAATAAAACTTATATATTATAGTTATATCCTGAGACCAGCTGTTGTTGATATATAAACATAATCTTCCACCCTTTGTTTTACCTGATGTCTCTTTAATTTTGTCTGATCTAAATGTCTGAAATCCTGGGATGTATATGGTGTTGTCCCCATGAATTTGTGGATTAAGCCAGGTTTCAGTAAAACAAAGAACTGAAGAATTATAGAAATCAGGATTCCATCTATTTAAGAGATGAATTTCATCCATCTTGTTAGCAAGTTAGCATCTATTTAAGAGATGAATTTCATCCATCTTGTTAGCAAGTGAGCGTAAATTAGTCAGAAAGCTTGAAGGGAGAGAAGTTTCCCCCCCCCCTCATTCCTTAGTCTGTTTAAAATTCCCGCTCGTTTACCTCATCTCTTTTTTTGGCATTGTCGCTTTCCTCCTTTGTTTGATGTAATCCATAGCACCTGGGGATTAGTTAGAATCTCCTCCGCATTTGCAAAGACAGGTGGGGGTGAGGAATCAGAAAGCTGCTCCTTAAGGAAACATTGCCTAATTCTTAGTAGATGGTCTTGTATGAAATCCGTAGTGAATTGCAGATAATAATAAGGAATAAAGAAACCATTAGAGAGCATTTCACCGAGGCAGCCACCATTGGCGCCATCTTGGATTATTATTATTATTATTATTATTATTATTATTATTATTATTATTATTATTATTGTTGTTGTTTTTGTTTTTGTTTTTGTTATTATTATTCCCGCCACAGGGTGCTGCCTTGATGGTCTTAACTGCTCCAATGAAGCTGACAGCTGTGCTGGAGGTACTAACCAGCAGGTCCAATCATGTCAGAGAGGTCTCGGCCAAGGAGCAGAACTGAGTGCACCCAACAACCCATGCAATGAATCATGGTGAAACACAACCGAACGAAGCCTATACTGGCTCTGTTGTTGCCCGGGTTACCAAGGACCATGTCGGGTGTTGCGGAACCTGGGCATCCGTCAACAAGTGGGCTACAGGCCATGGGTCCCGTAGCTGAGCAACCAGGGCATGGGCCTGCAGGGCTACTGGAAGCTGAACCACTTCAGAAGCGGCAGAAATACACCATGTCAGAAAACAGCACTGTAATGAAATGCTACTACAAAGCAGAACCAGAAAAATGAGACTACCAAAAAAGGATATACAAATTATGAAAACAAGAATACCTAGACTCAAGGGTAACTGAATTACTATTAGGCGATCAGTGACGATTCATTACTCTGAACAAAGTGCTCAATGAAGTCAAACTTGAAGAAATACAGAAAAATCGTGAAATGGGAACACAGACTGCTGAATAACAGATTGCTGAAGTGGCAGCAGAAAATACTCCAATAACATCTGGAGCAACTGAACAGCCTGAATTCGAAGAAAATGCAGATATTTTGCAAGAACAGGATCAGCAAGGGTCTGAAATCATCATTGAAACACCATGAATACTCAATGCCAGGCAGCAAGAACTGAAAGCTAAAATCTTGGCACATGCTGGAACAAATGCAGAAAGAAGAAGGCTTCCAACATTGAAGACTGTGCCGAGAAAACATTTGGCACCACTGATGATAGATGCGAACTATGCACTTGCAGCAGTCCAGATAACATCAATTGAACAAATAAATCCGCTTGCCTACAGTACAGTAGTCATAGTAACAGAAGAACTGGGGATTCAACAGCCGCAGCCCCCTAGAAAATTGACTGGAAAACTACAATGGAAAATCAGATTGGAGTTGAAAATCAAGAGCCTGCGAGCAGATGCAAGCAACTTGAAGAATTTGCAGGAGAAAAAGCTGAAGAACAGCAAGATCAAGAAACATCTGATAAAAAATATGGCCTCAGCACAAGAAAAATTGATGAAGCATTGGAAATTGTGAAGCAGCAGATAACAGCAACAGCAAGAAAAATTGAAAGATACGAAGCCAGAGTCATCCAGTACAAACAAAATCAATTGTTCCAATCAGACCAAAGACAGTTCTATCAGGGTCTGAATCAGATGGGGGATACGAAAATTGAAAAACCTGAGAAAACAGCAACTACTCAGTTTTGGAAAGACCTGTGGGAGACTGAGAAATGTTACAAAAAAATGCTGGGTGGATCAGAGACTTTGAGATGAAATTCTCCAAGAACAAAATGGACCAACTGGAAATAACTACTGAAATGATAAGAAAGAGTGAAAAAAGTCAAGAACTGGACATCGCCTGGCAATGATCAACTGCATGGCTTTTGGCTCAAATACCTTACCAGCCTGCACAGAAAAATAGCCAAACAATTCAATGAGATGCTGCAGACAGGAAACATCAGTGAATGGTTAACAGCTGGAAAAACATACTTGATACAGAAAGATTCAGCAAAAGGAGCAACACCTGCAAATTACAGGCCAATTAACATGTCTGCCAACCATATTCAAGCTGCTGACCAGCATCATAGCTGACAGGATCCAGGTCTACCTAGAAGCAAATAACATCTTGCCAGTAGAGCAGAAAGGAAACAAACGATGAAGCAGAGGCACAAAAGATCAGCTCCTGATCGACAAAATGATTCTAGAGAACTGCAAAAGCCAAAAAACAAATCTGCATACAACTTGGATTGACTACAAGAAAGCATTTGATTCACTACTGTACAGCTGGATCATCAAGTGCCTAGATGTCATCGAAATATCAAGTGCATTGATACTTTCACTGCAAATGCGATGAAGCACTGGAAAACAAAACTGTATATTGAAAATGAAAGCTACGGACTGGTCAACATCAAAAGAGGGATTTTCCAACATGATTCTTTGTCACCTCTGCTGTTCATCATCACCATGACCCTCCCCTGTCAACAATTTTACAGAAAACTAATCTGGGTTATCAAACTGCTAAAAATTCACAGAAAATCTCTCACCTGCTGTACATGGATGATCTGAATTTATACGAAAAATCAGAAATTGAAATCCAGTCACTGAGCAATACAGTTCAAATTTTCAGCACTGACATCAGCATGGAGTTCGGCCTGGACAAATGCGCCCCAGTGGCACTGAAGAAAGGGAAGATCGTAGAAAGTGATGGAATTGAAATGCCCAATGGACAAACCATCAAGTGCCACCAACCTGAAGCCTACAAATATCTGGGCATACTGCAGCTGGACAATATGACAATATGACTGGGCAAGTGAAAAATGTGGTCAGCAAAGAATACACACAAAGGGTCAGAAAACTTCTAAAAAGCCAACTGAATGGTGGTAAACCATCAAGGTTATATACCTGGGCCATACCCATCATCAGATATACTGCTGGGATCGTAAACTGGACACAGGCAGAGCTGGACAGCCTGGATAGGAAAACTTGAAAACTGATGACCATCCACTTTGCGCTGCACCCACGTAGTGACGTTGACAGGCTATATTTGCCCAGAAAGCAGGCAGCAGAGGACTTTTGCAAGTGAAGCAGACAGTCGAAGAAGAGAAGCATGCTCTTGCAGATTATGTGAAAGGCAGTGTTGAACCAGCTTTGATGGAGGTCAACAAGAGGAAGCTGCTCAAAGTGCAGCAAACCAAGAATCAATATAGGAAAACAGCAATGCAAACTCGGGCTGACAGCTGGTGTAAGAAAGCACTGCATGGACAGTTCCTTGAAAAGATCCAAGGAAAAGTAGATAAGGAAAAGACCTGGTTATGGCTGACTAATGGAACATTGAAGAAAGAAACAGAGGGCCTGATTCTTGCAACCCAAGAACAAGCCATCAGAACGAATGTAATCAAAGCCAGAATAGAAAAATCTGCTGATGACCCCAAATGCTGTCTCTGCAAAGAAGTGGACGAAACCATCGATCACATACTGAGCTGTTGCAAGACAATCGCTCAGACTGACTACAAACAACATGACAACACAGTCACTCAGATGATCCACTGGAACTTGTGTCACAACTACCATCTGCCTGTAGCAAAGAACTGGTGGGATCATAAACCTGAAAAAGTGGTCGAAAATGAGCATGCAAAACTACTGTGGGACTTCCGAATATAGACTGACAAAGTTTTGGAACACAATACCCTGGATATCATGATTGTGGAGAAGAAAAAAGTGTGGATCATCGACATTGCCATACCTGGTGACAGCAGAATCGACAAGAAACAACTTGAAAAAGTTACCAGATATCAGGACTTGAGAATCGAATTGCAGATACTCTAGCATAAATCAGTACAGGTGGTTCCAGTGGTATTTGGCACACTGAGTGCTGTGCCTAAAGACTTAGGCAAGCACTTTGGATTATGGATTTCCTGTCTGGCCGCTCACAGAGGGTCAGATTAGGTAATCATACCTCTTTATTCTTAACACTGGTACACCACAGGGTTGCGTGTTGAGTTCCTTGCTCTATACTCTTTATGTGCATGACTGCATTCCCACTCACGTTAGTAATACTATTGCTAAATTTGCAGATGATACAACAGTGGTGGGACTTATCTCCGGGGGGGGGGATGAGTATGCCTACTGAGATGAGGTGGACCAGTTGCTTTTGTGGTGTGGAGACAACAACTTGGTCTTCAACACCAATAAAACCAAGGAGCTTATAGTGGATTATAGAAGGAACAGATCAGACATCCTGCCCTTGCTTCTCAATGGAGATTGAGTCGAGCAAGTGGCCAGTTTTAAGTTTCTGGGTGTTACCCTAAAAGAGGACCTGACCTGGGATGCTCACATTGCAGCCCTGGTCAAAAGGGCCCAGTAGAGATTATACTACCTGAGGCTTCTCAGAAAACAACAACTGAATGAGAAACTGCTGGTAACCTTCTACCGCTGCACCATAGAGAGCATTTTAACATATTGCACCTCTGTATGGTTTGCCAATTGCACAGTGGCAGATAGGAAAACACTCCAGAGGGTTAATGTCATTGCCCAGAAGATCATTTGTTGCCCTCTCCCCTCTTTGGAAGAGGTTTATAGCTCCCGCTGCCTTAAGAAAGTTCAAAACATTCCTAAAGATCCATCTCATCCTGGGAACCCTTTTTTTGAACTATTACCATCTGGCAGATGGTGCAGAATAATAAAAACAAGGACAAATAGACTGAAAAACAGCTTCTATCCCAGGGCAGTAGCTCTTTTGAATTCTGCTGTATAGTGCAGTGTTGGTGATTTTCAGTTCAATGTGTGAAGGGTGAAGGATGTGTGTTTGTGTTTATTTTCATGGTCATGATGTGCACTGAAGATGATGTTTGATTTCGTTGTATGAGGTGCAATGACAATAAAGTAAACTAACTATCTTAAAAACAATTGGTGCTGACAAGATCACCATTGGTCAGTTGCAGAAGACCACCTTACTGGGATCTGCTCGCATAATCGCTCGATACATCACATAGTCCTAAACACTTGGGAAGTGTTCGACTAAGTGATTTGTGATATGAAACCCAGCAGTTATCTCGTTTGCTGTGCATACTGTCATAATAATTCATCATCATCATCATCATCATCTTTCTCTGTCTCTCTCTGTCTCTGTCTCCATCCCTCCCTCTCTCCCTTCCTCCACACCGCTTACTTTTGCCTGCCTTTTGTTCCATTTTATTAATTAGCTGTTTCCATATATTTAATAAATAAACATCAAAATCTATTTTTTCGTAGTTAAATTAAGGGTTATGGGTGCTTCCTCTGATTGTGATATAGGAATTGACTAGGAGTATGCTGGGTGCAAACTAAATTGGAAATAATCTACAATATTTTTCCAACAATAACTTCAAAAGATTTTAGTTACAATGAAATTATTAACACAGAAGGGAAATTAATATAATCCTGAGAAGGAAAAAAAAGAATCCTATGCTTAGCTTGGTATCTACTTATCTAACTCTAGAAAGCGATTTCTTTCATTTACAATTTAATTACCAGTTGTAGATGGCATCCATCTGAAGCCTCATAGAAAGCTAAAATGTAAAACCATTTTTTTTTGGGGGGGGGGGGGCTTTGAGTCAGTTATTTCTTATTGTATTCAATTTACTTTTATGTATACAACTCTCTTCCATACAACAAAATAAGCAGATGCATTCTTCTACACATAGGTGTTTTTGATTCTTTTGACAAATGTTTATTCCTTTTAACATTTTGCATATTATCCACTATCCTTCCAGCACACTTTAGAATTTTTTCATAAATCCAGTATTTCATAATTATTCTTTCATAGGGCACATTTTATTATTTTATTCTAGTTCTTTATTTACATAAAGCCTACAATGATGCATGATATTTTCCTTGTCAAATATAACTATCCTCACTTCTGACACCCAAATTTTCAGTTCCGTATTTCTCACTGCATTACATATTCAAAAATCAATTTTTCAGCCAGTAATGCAGCATTATCTGTATATAAAGGTACAACATATGTTCATGATTGTTAGGGATAACATTGTTTTACCCTAACTGCGTATCTTTAACCCTAACGTATATTTAACCCTAACAAGCGTATCTGTATTTTTACTGCGTGTTAACGAGAAGGCTTATCTCACACATTTACCTGTCTTCCTATCTGACTTCGCTGCACATTCTGTTTAGTTTGTTTTCCTTAACACCCGTTGGGGAATCCAGGCTTAACACTGGTTATGGGCCCAGAGAGACTGCAAAGTCAGTTTAACTAGGATAATAACAGGTTTATGTAAAAAGTGAGATTTTGTGTTGTTACACGTTACAGTAAACAGACAGCTGTGTTTTATCAATTATAGTTTTATATCCATATAGTGAAACATGGCACAAGTCAGTCTACAAAGTTGTCCCTTATATCCAAGCTGGATGGAACAAACTATGTTTCATGGTCTATGAAATGTAGTCTACTTCTACGAAGAGAAGGTCTGTGGAACATAATTGAAAACCCACCAAACGTAGAAGAATGGGATCCTGAAGATGAGGAAGATAGTCAAAAGATAAAAGAATTTAAAGAGAAAAATGAACAAGCACTTTGTATCATAGGTCTAACTTTAACTGATCAGCAGCTTGTTCATATACGGAGAGCAAACTGCAGTTGGGTGTTGGCAAAAACTGAGGAGGATTTATGTTCGAGATAACGTTGGTGCTCACATAAATCTTACACGGAAGCTTTTCCGCACGTATCTCCAAAAGAATGGTGATATGCTGAGTCATTTGAATACTATGAAAAGCATTTTCCAAGAACTGCATGAGAAGGAGTTAATTTTCTCTGAGCTATACCAGGTCTACATAATTCTATCTTCATTAGACGAAAGTTTTGATGACTACGTAACTTCTCTTGAAATATTGCCTAAAGAAAGCCTAACTTTAACTGATATCACTGGCAGATTGATTGAAGAGGCCAGAAGAAGACTTGAAAGAGATCAGTTAAGGAGGGAGCAACCTCAAAAGGAAAGTAATGAATCTCCTACTGCATTCGCAATTAAAAAGTGCTTTAATTGTGGAGGGAGAGGACATTTTGCAAGATTTTGTAAGAAACCAAAGCGCAAGAATGCAAGTCAGAATGCTGTAAGCCATCAAAGAAGAAATAAGAATTATGAGTTAGCCATGTATAGTAATGGAGTTGTAAAAAATAATTTATGGGTGGTTGACAGTGGTGCGTCCCACTGTATTACAAATGATAACAAAAAATTTGTAAAAATGTCCATGAGTTCACAGCATATCTCATTGGCAAACGGATGGAAAATTAAAGCAAAAGGTCAAGGTATTGCTCATTGTTCTAGTATAAATGAGAACATAAAAATGTTATATGTACCTCAACTTAAATTTAATTTGCTTTCTATTAGAATGTTGGTTAGATTAGGATACATAGTTACCTTTAGGGGAGATACTTGTTTAATTGAAAAAGAAGGTAAGAAAATTACTGCAACGTTAAGAGGTGACTTATATGTGTTAAATGATAATGGTTTAGAGGTGGCTAACAGTTTATGAAAATAAGAAACCTCATAATGAATGTATTCACTTGTTACACCGAAGGTTAGGTCATTTAAATTTTAAAATGATTAAGAGAACTGTTCAACTATCTAAAGGAATAAGTTTGAAACCTTGTAATAAGTATTTGCAATGTTCTGCTTGTAATCAAAACAAAAGCAAAGTTATACCGGCAAATAGAGTTGATGGATTTACTACCAAACAGCCTTTAGAGGTAGTATTTGCCGATATAATAGGTCCTAAAAAGCCAAGTGTAGGTGGTGCTAGATACATTTTAAGCATAATGGACCACTATTCTAGGTATGGTTTCTGTTTTTAATGAAGAGAAAACTGAAACGTATACAAATTTCTTTAATTGGTTAAAATTTGCAGAGAGGAAAACTAAAAGGAAATTAGTAACTCTTATAACAGATAATGGTGCGGAATTTACAAATAATAAATTCCAGAATAGACTTAGAATGGCAGGTATTCAACATAAAAAGTCTGCACCATATAGGCCTCAGCATAATGCATAATTGAGAGAAGAGGCCAAACACTGCAATCAATGGGAAGGACAATGTTATCTGATTCTGGATTACCTGACAATTTGTGGGGAGAAGCTATAATGTGTGGGAATCACATATTAAACAATGTTGTTAATTCAACAACAGGTGAATTACCATTCACTCTGTGGCATGGTAGGAAACCTGATTTGAGTTATATTCACACATTTGGTGCACCAGCATGGGTGCATATCCCTACACAACTCAGGCACAAAGGACAACATAGAGCAAAAAGATTAATTTTTGTTGGATATCAAGCAAACCATAGATCTTATAGATTCTGGGAACCAGGTACATCTAGAGTATACTGCAGTGCTAGTGCACAATTCCTAGAACATATAGGATGGAATAGATTAGAGCAGGATTCAAATAATGATGTTATTATAGAACACTATAAGAGGCAGAAAGAAAAGACTAGTTATAAGAAAAGTCCAATTAAAGAAGAAGTCCATGAAGAGCAAATAGAATCAGATCAAGAGGAAATAATTGATCAAGAAGAGATAGATAGTCAAGAACAGGAAATAAAGGAAAGTCCACCTGTAAGTCCTGTTATACCTAGACGTACAACGTGTATAACCAGACCACCTGAGAGATATCAGGCAAGTATTGTTTGCCAAGTAAATAAAGTTCCTACTAGCATAGATGAACTTAAGATGTATCCTGCTAAGGATCAGGAGAATTGGCAAAAGGCAATGGAAAAAGAGTTAAATTCATTAAAGGAAATGAAGGTTTATGAAGAAACCAAATTACCTCCAGAAAAAAAATCCATTGGGTGCAAATGGATATTTAAAGTAAAGACTGGAAATAATGGGAAAGTAACTTATAAAGCTAGATTAGTAGCACAAGGATTTAACCAAAATGTATTTGATTATGATGAGGTATTTGCACCAAATCTTAAGGCTACAACTTTAAGAGCAGCTTTAGTGTGGGCAGCTAAGAATAATTATATTGTTAACCATTTAGACGTAGAAACTGCATATCTGCATGCACCATTGCAGCATACAATATATTTGAAAAAACCAGTTGGTATAAAAGATAATAAAGTAAATAGCAATGATTGTTGGAAACTCAAGAAGAGTTTATATGGATTGAAACAATCTGGCTATGAATGGAACCAATATATTGTGAAAGAATTAAACAATATAGGGTTTAAATCTGGTTTAGCAGATCCATGTATGTTTAAAAGAGAAAATAATGGAACGGTGTCATTATTGTTATTATTTACAAATGATATTGCTTTGATTACTAAGACCAATAATGAAGCTACTGAGATTATTTCATTATTAGCCAAAAGGATAAAATTAAAGCATTTAGGTGAAATTAAAAAGTATCTAGGATTGACAATTAATAAAACCACAAAAGGATTTAAGATATCTCAAGAGGATAAAATTTGCCAATTAATTAAATTATATAAAATGGAACTTTGTAAGCCAGCAAAGACTCCAATGAGTCAGGAAATTTGCAAAATTGATGCTCAAAGTCCCAAATTTGATAAGACCATATATCAATCTTTGATTGGTAGCTTATCATATATAAGCAATTGGTCAAGGCCAGATATAGCTTATAGTGTTAATCAGCTGGCACGATATAATAATGATCCACATCAATGTCATTGGCAAGCATTAAAGAGAATTTTAAGATATCTAAAAGGAACAATGCACCATGCATTGTATCTAGAGCCAAAAGGTGATTTGAATCTTAGTGCCTATGCAGATGCAAGTTTTGCAACTGACATAAACACTAGAAAATCAACATCTGGGATGGCTATATTATTTGGTAAGACTCTAATAGGGTGGAGGTCAATCAGGCAACAGCATATTAGCTTGTCAACGATGGAAGCAGAATTTTCATGTCTGTCATTACTATGCACTGACTTAATTCTGTACAAACAGTTATTATTAGACATGGGTATAACTGTTAAAGAATCTATTATTGTGTACGAAGACAACCAGGCAGCTATACAATTAACTACTAATATTGCTGTAAAGACTAGATCAAAGCATACTGATTTAAGATACTTAAATGTTAGAGAATCTGTAAAAATGGTCTAATTAAACTTGAGTACTGCATGACAGAAGAAAATATTGCAGACCAGTTTACAAAAGCACAAGGTGTTGTAAAATTTAAAGAGAGTTGTGACAATTATGATTTGAAAGTGTTAATGGATATATTATTGTAATATTTATTATTATTACCCAAAAGGGGAGAATGTTAGGGATAACATTGTTTTACCCTAACTGTTTTGGGTAAAGATAATAAAATGATGAATCATGGTTTGTCAGATAAAGTGTATGTGACTTTAAGCTAAAGGAATGTAATTAAGGGTGCAGCTGTAAAAGTACTATATAAGCAGCAAGGCACTCTCTGGCTCTTACTGGCTGGCTTATTGAAGACTGCATTCTTCCTGGATCGGGGAGGAGAAGAAGTGTTGGATTACTTTGAAGATATTTCTCAACGGAGAGAAGATAAGTTTTGGACAGATTTATTATATGTGTACTGACACTGGCTATTCGACACGGACTTTGCAATTAGAGTATCCTCGACAAGACTTGACTGAATTTGGTATATGACTAATGGACTGTTTATAATGACTATGCTATAATTCTTAAATGGAATAAATTATAATTTTGATAGCACAAGCGTATCTGTATTTTTACTGCGTGTTAACGAGAAGGCTTATCTCACACATTTACCTGTCTTCCTATCTGACTTCGCTGCACATTCTGTTTAGTTTGTTTTCCTTAACACCCGTTGGGGAATCCAGGCTTAACAATGATCCTAACCAATACACTGCTAATGTAACCACAAATATTCTTTATATATTAGTCCATAAATACATTAAACAATAAGAAGCACTTCATACATTCTTGTCTTAGACAAGCATGGAGAAATATTTGCCCTCCATACTCAGATATGAATTATTAGTTAAGAATCCCATTTATTATCATGCATAAAAAGAGCTTCAAAAGGATATTTCCCAGCTGGATGAACAGACCTCAAAATAGAAAACAGAGAACAATTACACATTGGCACAAAAATTCCACACTTCTCATATGAATGACAGATCCGAACATTTAATGACTGGAATAGAATAATTGGGTCGTGCATTTTCACAAAGTGAAAATGCTACACCAGGGGTGTCAAATTCAATTTCATTGAGGGCCGCATCAGGGTTGTGTTTGATCTCAGAGGGCCAGAGTGTGTGTGTATGGTGTGGCCAGTGGGCGTGGCCATAGTGGGCATAACACAGGCAGCACCTCCACACACACGGTTTTATACACTTATAAAAATAGAGAGGGATACATTTCTGTGATTTTGTTTTTTTAATGCATACTTGATCTACTTGATCTACACAGGCCAGTTCTAACCACACTGAGGGCAGCCATGTGTTTGACACCCCTGTATTACACCAATGCATGATTGCTGTGAAAAAGGCGAAATCCACACAATCATTTTATAGGAAATTGAAAAGAAAATAGCTAAAATGGTGTTGTGTGAGATATGTATTGCTATATATGTGCCTCAGACAGTGAAACGGGCAGCATATAAATTTCATAAATAAATAAGTCTCTAATAAAACTGAATTTGGAATACTGTACAATATACAGTTCTGGTGAATAAACTTAAAAGAAAATATTGGGTGCAAAGAAGTCAACCAAAATTATTATAGAGATAAAGCAGATGTTCTCTGAGTAGAGTATAGCACCTGGAGATTTTTAGCTCAGCATACAATTTAGAAATACCTATACAGAGAGCTTCCTCCCTGATAGATTCTGAGTTATGTGAGTTTGATCTGGCTCTGGTGGATGGTACTATTTTTTTTTTATTTCTAATGATTTTTATGTCATTCAAAGCAGTTTCTAAAATGCCACATTCTAAAACTCTTATAAGCTCCAGAGATGCTGAAAATTAATATTAGATACACATTTTAAAAACATGTTTAGTTTACATATACTATATACCAGGGGTGTCAAACTCAAGGCCTGCAGGCTAGATCTGGCCTGTAGGGTGCTTAATTCTGGCCTGTGGGGCAACTGTGGAAACGATGAAGGACCAGCCGGTGGTGCCTCTGCCAGCAAAAACGAAGCTCCGTTTTAGCTGACTTCAGGAGGCCATCCAGGCCGAAAACAGCAGGAGGCTTCAGGAGGCCATCCAGGCCAAAAATGCAGCCTGGGGCCACACACAGCCACTCCAGGCTCCGTTTTTACTGGCAGAGAGCTAGCAAAACAAACTAAAAACAAAACAAAATAAAAGGAGAGTTGTTTCCCCTTTTGCATTTCAGCATCCAAGAAGGAACAGGAAAGGAGAAACAGAAAGAAGACAAAGAAAAATTGGGCAAAGAAGAGCAAAGAAGGAAAAAGGAAAGAGGGGAAGGAAGAATAGAAGAGAGAAGGAAAAAGAAGAAAAGAAGGGAGGGAGGGAGAGAGGGAGGAAGGGAGGGAAGGAAGGAAGGAAGGAAGGAAGGAAGGAAGGAAGGAAGGAAGGAAGGAAGGAAGGAAGGAAGGAAGGAAGGAAAGAAAGTCTTGCCTTAGCACTTGGCAACCAGCAGATGGCAAGGCTCTCCTAGAGAACAAAGGTTTGGTGGTCTCCCTTGTCTCACCTTCCTCCACTAGAGAAAATGGATCCCTCCCAGCCCCGCCTGGGTCACCACAGGTGCCCCCAATAAGAGTGATGCCAAGCTGTCCATGCCTACTCACCTCCCCAAGGTCAAACACAACACAGTGGTGGTATTCAGCCAGTTCACACTGGTTCGGGCGAACCAGTAGTGACGATCTGGCGTGGGTCGCCGAACCAGTAGTGACTTCTGGCTGGCTAAGCCCCCGACCCAGTCAACCAGTCACTGCTCACTCGCTTGCTCCACCCACCTAAATCCGATGCTCACTCACCCTGCCCGCCCGACGCTCACCCCACCCAGTCACTAAACTCCTACGCAACACACTGGGTCCTTGTGGTTTCCCTTTAACTTGCCTTCCCATGTGGTGCCTACACTCCAACTGAGCAGCCCTGATCTGCCTGAGCAGCCTGAGAGTCGTGCTAGCCCCCCCACCATTCCCAGATCTTCCCGCCCCCCCATACCTGGATCTTCCCAGGGCCCCCAATCATTCCCAGATATTCCCCCCATTTCTGGGTCTTGCCAGGGTCCCCCCACTCAGTCACTTGACCACCAAGCCATACCCACCAATTAAGCCACGCCCACAGAACCGGTAGTAAAAAATTTGGAATCCCACCACTGACACAACCCTGATGTGGCCCTCAATGAAATCGAGTTTGACACCCCTGCTATATATTGTATATGCAAGATATAAACTATATGAACTCTGTTCATCTTAGACAAAAAAAGATCTCATATTTTGTTAATAAAATTCAGCAGATATTTCTAGCCATTTTTCAAATCATTTCTTAATTAATTTGAAAAAATTCCCAGTGGAATTGTGTTAATGATAAAGGTAAAAATAATAAACAAATAAATGTGAATGTCTAAACTGTTGACTGAAGTTTTTTCTTTATTGTCTTCCTCCAATGGAGGTGCTAGGTGAGATAACTGAAGCTATTATCAACTTCTGAAACCAAATAGGGAGAGAATACCAGCCAGTGAGAGCTAGCTCCATGCTTTTGTACTATACAAAATAATACAAAGGATTACCTGTACAAAGTGTAGTACAGGTAGTCCTTGACTTACAACCATAATTGAACCCAAAAATTTATATTGTTAAATGAAAAAATTGCCCCATTTTATGACTTTTCTTGCCAAATTTGTTAACTGAATAACTGTAGTTGTTGAATTAGTAACCGGGTTGTTAAGTGAATCTGGCTTCCCCATTGGCTTTGCTTGTCAGGTGGTTGCAAAAAGTGATCACATGACCCGGAACACTGTAACATCATAAATATGAACCAGATGCCAAGCCTCTGACTTTTGATCACATAACCATAGAGATTGTAACTGGAACTGAAAAATGGTCATGTCACTTTATTCAGTGCTGTTGTAACTTTCAGTCACTAAATGAACTGTTGTAAATCGAGAATTAGCCGCATAGTATGGAGAGCACAGGAAACAAAGAAGCAAGAGAACTAATAGAACTGACAAAGAAACAAAGACTGCAGGACCCAAATGGAAAGCAATCCTTCTCTCCTAATTCCCAGATTAGTCTATATGTCCCTTAACTTTAGTTGCTTTTTTATCTATCTATCTATCTATCTATCTATCTATCTATCTATCTATCTATCTATCTATCTATAATGAACATTGATCAAATTGGCAAATTATATATTCAATGAAAGCTTTCTGACAAAGTATAAACAAATTTTATTAAGTGTATTTTGGGAAGTCAATTTTGGGAAGACACACCACACAAATTTTTTCCACCATGCACATTTTATATGCAAATATTTACACCAGACTGACAATTTCTAAAAAAACAACAACAACCAACTTTTCATCTTAATCTTTATTATCATGGTAATGCAACAATAATATCTTGGAAATTTTGAGGAATTAAATGGTGGGAATATAAATTCTAAATACTTAAACAATGTCAGTATCTAAATAATATAGGATGAAATAGAAGTAGAGGAGCTGCATGAGGTCATGAATAGGTATTATGTAATTATAGTTAGTAAAATAGCAGAAAATTATGCTTTCTTTCTATACAGACATACAGGTAGTCCTCCACTTACAAAAGTTCATTTAGTGACTGTTCAAAGTTACAATGGCACTGAAAAAAAGTGTCTCATGACCATCCAAAAGGTGCTTTTTTTCAAGAGGCAACTAGACTTTCTGGTTTTTCTTTCAAGATGTTTCGGTTCTCATCCAAGTTCTTGGATTAGAAATGAAACATTTTCAAAGAAAAACAAGAAAGTCCAGTTGCCTCTTGAAAAAGCACCTTTGGGACAAATCAGGACCTGGATGATTGAGAATCTCCATAGACATGTCTTATAACAATTTTTCAGTTATGACTGTTGCAACATCTCTATGGTCACGTGATTTACATTCAGATGCTTGACAACTGGCTCACATTTATGACAGTTGCAGTGTCCCAGAGTTATGTGATCCCCTTTTGTAACCTTCTGACAAGCAAAATCAATGGGGAAACCAGAGTCACTTAACAACCATGTTTAAGAACTGCAGTGATTCACTTAACAAATGTGGCAAGAAAAGTTGTAAAATGGAGTAAACTCATTTAACAATATAAATTTTGGGCTCAGTTGTGGTTGTAATTTGAGGACTACCTGTACTAAGACAGACCAAAGGTAGCTATCGTGTTCTGAGATCTAATAGGAGCTGAAATAGCATACATGCAGAACCATATAAATTTTATATCAATATTAACAATGTAGAAAAACAATTTCAGATGTATTTTTAATGATTGTCATAAAGGACATTCCTGAAAACAATAGTTGGAATGTTTTAGCAAAATGGATCTTGAGCTGAAATAGCTCAGGGTTTTCAGCAATTGTGACAATTCCTAGCTTTTTACCAGCTTATTACCATTTTGTCATTTTTGCTAAATGACACAATTTTCTTAAATTCAAAATAAATATTAGTGTCAGTTTTTCTGAAGCATTTAATATTGAAGCAGAAATATCATTCTAGCTTTTGCTTCTCCCAATGTAATTTAGTTTAACTGCAAACAAAGAGTAATTTGAATATTAAAAAGATTGAACATCACTTTTTTTAAAACTGCTGTGCCACCTTAGTAATGTCAGCTTTATTATTGTAGAGAGCATTGGCTCCATCAAATGGTAGAATGCTAAACTGCAGGTTTCTCTTAGCAGAAAAAGTGTTTGCCTAAGTTAATATTGATTTTTCGCAATTGCCTGGACTACAATCTGTAGTTTTCTTGACAATGTTAGAATGAATGAGCTGGAAGGGACCTTGGAGGTCTTCCAATCCAGCTCCTTGCTCAAGCAGGAGAATCTACACTATTTCAGATAAGTGACTGTCTAGATTAAATGTTTTCAGATTTGGTTTGCCATTGCCTTCTTTTTAGGACTGAGTGAGAAAGATTGGCCAATGGTCACCCAGCTTCCTTTGTACCAAAGGAAATACTAGAACTCCAGAATTCCTCAATTTTAACCTGATGCCTTAACCTCTACACCAACTAGCTCTTTTAGATGCATGAAGAAAACTATCCGTAAAATTTAAAATTAAAATATACTGTAATTAAATGAATATATCAGGCTATGTTGTTAAGGAAGTCCTTTCTTCAGATTTCTATGTCTCTTGTTCAGTTTCATTATACATTTATATTTTTTGAGGCAGAACACTTTATATAAACCATGTATAATTTTATAAATATCTCTATTCTTGCATACTGTTTTTTAATATAATTATTCTAGATGTTGTACTTGTTCCATAGGGAAATTGAACCAATTTAGCAATCAACTTTGTTGTATTTTCTCAAACTTTTCCAACTTTATAATATCATTGATGAACTAGAAGAATGAATGGCATTCTAAGAGAAGCATGAACAATAGATTTAGATCATAGCACAAGATCTGGCAATTCATTTTTATCTTTTTTCTAAATACAGGCAGCCCTCAACTTATAACTACAATTGAGCCCAAAACTTCTGTTGCTAAATGAAACATTTATTCTTCTTCTTGTGCCATATCTGTCATCGGACATTGGCGATCTTGTTGGTGATTCTATTTTTATCAACTGCCACATGAAAAAGTTTCTGTTGAGTTTTGTCCAAACCAGTCCCTTATATTTTGAAGCCATGATGTTCTTCTGCCTGGACCTTTTTTACCTTCATTCTTTCCCTGGAGAATTAAGCGAAGTATGCTGTATTTTACTGGGTGTCACATTACATGTCCAAAATATTCTAACTTTCGCTTTTTTATGGTTTTGATGATTTCCCTTGGCTTTCCCAAGTGGCTTATCACCTCCTCATTTCTGATTTTATCAACCCAACTTATACATAACAGCTGCCTGTAAATCCACATTTCAAATGCTTCTAGTCTGCTTTGACTTTCTGTCACTCACTCCATAGAGCAGGATAGAAAAGATGTAACATCTGACAAGCCTGATTTCTTCAATGTCATGACTGCAGAAGACCTTTCTCATTTTGAAGAATGCTGTTCGAGCTTTCTCTATCCTTGTTTTTACTGCAGTGATCATGTTCAAGCTTTTGTGATGGCACAAAGGCAACACAGTCACATAAGTAAGAAAAGTCCCTTTAATACTCCAACTTTGCCACCAATGTCCAGGTTAACTTCGGCTGGAGAAAAAAATCTCCCAAGAACAGTCTTTAAGTGGAAGAAATTCAGTCCGAAAACAAAGTTAATACAAACTGTAAATAAAAATTCACACAAATCACGCTGCAGCAATTAACTTGACAGGGCAGGATAAGGAATTGCAGACTTGAAAGGCCAACAAAACACACACAGTTGGGAAGACACCAGGAGCCCAGATAAGCCTCGACAATAACATATGACAATAACTCATGATTTGCTTCCAATAAGTTGCTGTGCGCAGCTTTCCTTTTTAAACACTATGTTCCCAGCTGCAGCTAATGAAGGGAATCAGGGCCCTTTCCTCCACCATAAGCCATGCAACTCACGTTGCTCCCTTCTCCATTCCTCCCTGCGTGCCCTAGGATGAAGAGGGGGTGGGCCTGGGTCTTCCTCCGAATTCCCTCTCCCTTGCTCTACCTCTCCCCTGCTCTGCCCAGCTGGATTGTGCCCTTCCCCAGTTTCTTCCACAGCTAACGGAGCCACACTGCCATTCCCTGTCAGTTGCTTGGCCTCCCCCTCTGCCCCTGTGCACATAGCTGCTAGAAGGTGAGAGCAGCTAAAGCAGAAGGGGCAACTTGAGAGTAGGGATTGCCCCTCCCAGAAGGGATAAAAGTCAGTCCTCAATGACGAAGAGCTTTGCAGGAAGCAAAACAGTTGAATAATCTCCGAGTTTTTTCTAGGTTTTTGGGTTGGTTTATGTTAGCCTTAATTGAACTTCTGTTTCTTGGCAGCATTCGACAGCACTGAAAAGCGTGCTCTTATCTAGAAGAACTGTGTATAATGAGTTTTGGCTGGGAATTCAAGTAATTCCCAGCATCACATTAAAAAAGTTTTACTTTTAAATTCAGCTTGTGTTTTATTAAGTTTGACGAAGCCTGGGTCAGAACACTGGCAAGCAGAACTGTGTCATCAGCATATCTTAAATTGTTGATACAAATGCCATTTATTTAAGGCTAGCATCTATGTTTTTTAATGCTTCGTTAAAAATTAATTCAGAGTAGATATTAAACAATAGTGGAGACAGAACACAGCCCTGTCTTACCCCTCTTTGCATTTCTGCATCATCTAAGTATTTTCAGTCTCGTCTCACAATATAGATTCTTTATGATTTGGATGTCTTTGTCACCTAGTCCCACTTGTTTCAGGATTTGTAATAGTTTGTTGTGTCTTCTTTTATCAAATGCTTTTTCAAAATCAATGAAGCACATGTAAACCCTGAGATTGACATCTCTACAATGCTGTGCAAGAACTTGAATGCTGAATAGGCCCTCTTGTGTACCAAGATTGTTTCTGAAACCAAATTGTTTGTTATTTAGATGCTCCTCAATTTTTTTGTATATTCTTGTATCAATTATTCTCAGGAATATTTTCAGGGCATGACTCGTTAAGCTTATTGTTCTGCATTCAGTACATTTCTTTGCATTTATTTTTTGGGGGATTGTCACAAAGTTGACTTTAGCCAATCATTTGTATCTTTCCTGTTTCATATATTTGATTGAAGAGCTGCCAGTAAAAAAAAAATTTTTTCCAGTAAAAATTTCTACTGGAATATCATCAGGACCTGTGGCTTTTCTTGTTTTCACTATTTTTATTGCATGTTCAACCTCCTCCATAATGATGTTTGGTCCAGTTGTTATTTTTCCTATATCAATATCACCTCTAGTATCCTCAAAACATTATTCAATATATTTTTTCCATCATATTAGTTTTTCACCTTCATTTAAGATAATTTTCCCTTCCTTGTCAACTAAGTTGTTGTTGGTTTTCTTTTTGTAAAGTCCTGCTGCTTTCACTTTTTTGTGTAAGTTGAAATGATCATGAATATGTTCTGTCTCTTCTATTTCTTTGCATCTCTTTGCAAACCACTTTTCTTTTGCCAGTTGAATTTTTCTAATTATTGTCTGCAATTCATTGTATTTTTCTTTGTTTTTATTTTTATAAGAGCTTCTTTCATCCATAAGATGAAGAATTTCATCTGATGTTTTTTTGTGGTACCCCCTCTCTGTTTGGAGTTTGTTACCTCTACTATTGCATTTTTAAATGTATTCCAATTCACTTCTACATCTTTATTATTTAAGTTGTTGGTTTCTCTTAAATGAATTTCTAGTTCTTCTTTTATCTTATCTCCATGTTTAATAATGAAGTTACTGTCAATTCTCAGTTTAGGAAGATTCGGGTTTTTCATCTTTTTTAGTTTTAGATGGACTTCAGCAAGTAATAGATTATGATCGGATGGAAATCTGCACCTGGGAATATCATTACTAATTTTACTGAGTTTCTATATTTTTTGTTTATTGTAAAATAGTCAGTTTGGTTCATTACTTTATTATGTCGTGTATCTGCTGGTGATTTCCAAGTGTAGAGACATCTTTTTGGTAATTTGAAAAAAGTATTCATTACAATGCCTATGTTCCTTGCAGAAGTCTACAAATCTGTCACCTCTACAATTTCTGGTTCCTAAGCCAAAGTTTCCAACTACAGGAGTATCACTTCCTTCTTCCACTTTTGCACTGAAGTCCCCCATGAGTATTGTGATATCATTACTTTTTAGGATTTTCAGTGCACTGCTTATATCTTCATATAACTTCTCTAAAGCCTCATCACTGTCAGCCGTAGGAGCATAAACATGTATAACATTCATATTTACTGGAGTACTATAAAATTTGTTAAGTGAGTTTTATCCCATTTTATGACTTTTCTTGCTACAGTTGCTAAGTGAATCACTGCAGTGGTAAATTAGTAACACGGTTGTTAAGTGAAACTGGTTTCCCCATTGACTTTGCTTCTCAGAAGTATACAAAAGATGAACACATGACCTCTGGACTCAGCTACCTTCATAAATATCAGCCAGTTGCCAAGCACCTTAATTTTGATCATGTGACCATGGGGATGCTGCAATGATCATAAGTGTGAAAAATGGTCATAAGTCACTTTTTCAGTGACATTGTAATTTTGACCTGTAACTAAATGAACTGTTGTAAATCAAGAACTACCTGTACTTCTAAGGGAGAGTTTAGTTTTTAGTCAAGGGTCTCCAGACACTGATTGGGGATCGGTCCCGGTCCACAGCCTGTTAGGAACTGCTCAGGGCAAGCAACCAAAGCTTCATCTGCATATGAGAGATGTAGGTAGTATGTGAAACCATGCACACGCACACTGGTGCTGCAGTTGGGAGCTGTTGTTTTTAGTAAATATGGCACACACAATTGACTTTTTCATCACACTAGTCACTTTGAACTTAAGATTTCTTTCTGAGTTACACACCACAACCTCAGAAAACTTTATAAATACATAAATGAAATTTGTTAAGTTTATTTCAAAATAAGCAGAAATAATTTGGGGCTGCAATAGTTGCTAAGGAGACACAACAGTTCCTCTGAGTTTATTAGCAGATAGAAAACTGAATGGTAAGCTACTATGTACAAGTTCAGTAAAGATCAAGCTGAATCCTTTAAAAATGAATGAACTATGAATAGAAGAAACATATTACAGAAGAATACATGCAAAATATGTATAATGCTGGAATTATATATGTCTTAATATAATTCATGACATAACTATTTTGAAGCTGGTTATTTTTTACTTTGGCTGGTTATTTAAGACAGTACCAGTTTTATCTGTATGGCTGCAAAGACTTAATACCAGTGAAAATTGACTAAATATTGTTTATAAATAAATATTATTCCATTCTATCTTTTTCTCTCATTTAAGCAAAAATGTATATTAGCGGTTTTAAGTCATTTTAGGCAACACTTACAACTGTTCTTCTTTTGCTTTCTTGTCAGAAACCAGATAAACTGTTCCAAAACTTCCACGTCCAAGTTTTTGATAAATATTGTATCTTCCTGCAATCAGTGTTTTTGAGTGGATAGAAATAGGTATAAATGATGTACCATGCTTAACTGTTTCCTGGAATTTCAGCATTATTCCATAGAATCAAAGTAGCTCAGGTAGATTCAGTAATAATTAATACTGAATCTACAAAATTAATAATTTCTTGATCATGAAGGATTATTCACCTGCAAGAGGAAAAAGAATATTCAATATAGTGAAATATATAACAAACTTAAGATTAGGTTTAACATACTTCTTTTCCATTATATTACTGTAACACTAGTGCAGTAGTAGACCTTATGGAAGCAATTTTCTTTTATATTCAACCTTCACTGCTACCACAAATAAAATATATCAATAGCTGTATTTGAACATACTAACCCCATGATGGTGAACCTATGGCACGCGTGCCACAGGTGGCATGCAGAGCCATTTGTGCAAGCACATGAGTCCCAGCCAAACTTACCTGCACTGTGCATGCGCGCAGCTCCCAGCTGATTTTTGGCCCGTTTGAGGCTGTTTTTGCCCTCCTGGAGGCTCGAGGGAAGCTTCTGCAGCATTGGGAGGCCAAAAAACAGGCCTTCTGGAAATAACGGAAGTGCCCATATTCAACCTCCGGAGGGCCTCTGGAACCCGGGGGAGGCCATTTTCGCTCTTCCAGAGGCTTGAGGGAAACCTCTGCAGCCTCAGGAGGATGAAAAATGGGCCTTCCTGAAATACCGGAAGTGTTAAAATGGGCCTGTTTTCAGCGTCTCGAGGCTCCAGAGGTTTCCCTCAAGCCTCCAGGAAAGCAAAAACAGCCTCCCCTGGGCTCCAGAGGCCCTCTGGAGGCTGAAAATGGGCACTTCTGGTATTTTCGGAAGGGCCCATTTTTTGGCCTCCCAAGGCTGCAGAGGCTTCTCTTGAGCCTCGGGGAGGGTAAAAACGGCCTCAAATGAGCTGAAAATCAGCTGGGACGCATTGCATTGTGGGTGCTGGCACATGCGTGCACTTTCAGCACACAACAAAAAGATTCACCATCACTGTACTAGCCCATATTACCAGAACCACACTTTATCAAGTTAGCCTATTTGCTAGGATGGGTGAAACACAATGAACAACTCCATCACATTTATATTATTAATTTCCTTCACTTTCATTCAGACCTTAGAAACCTGGCTTATGCCACATCTATTGATGAATATTCATTTTGTACTATATCGCTCTTATCTTTTTAAAATTTATTTGTCTACATGACCTATTTTTCATTTTCAGCAATTATTTATAATCCCATTAAAAATCTTCGCTAATTGATTGAAAATAAAATATCATATTGTATATGTGTGTGTGTGTGTACATATATATGTGTGTGTGTGTGTGTGTGTATATAGATATATAGTTATAGAGAGAGATATAGACATAGATACACACACACACACACTATATATGTATATACACACAAACACACATACACACACTGTTGAAAGGTAATGCCTTTCTCTTTTGCAGGTTTGAATTTCCCAGCTGGGAAGACGCAGGATGGAAGGATTTGAAACTAGCTGTGTGAAAGCTGGAACTAGTTTATTGTTCTCAGGAAGGCAAGTGAGTGGCAAGATCAACGTTCACCGGGGAGGGGTGGGGTAGCCTGTTTTCTAAACTATGAGTATACCTTTTTATACCCTTTTCTCCCTCTAAAGTTGATCTTTAGGGTTTTGTGTTTGTGGTTGTGTTACTGGCTTTAATCCTTCTGGTGATTGTGTCCTTCTACCCTGAGGGTAATCTCTGTGGGGAGGAAAGTGAGTGAATGTGTTGAATGTGCTTGATTTGTTTTTTTTATAATCCAACCTTCCTTTTTAGCCCTTGGATAATGTTTGTTCTTTGTAATTAATTTTTTTGTGTTAGCTAAATGCGAATAGAAAGCCCAGGATGTTGCAAAAACTAAGTTAATCTTTTGTGTTTGTTTCTTTTCCAATGTCCCGCGCCTCAGGTTTGTTTCTCTCCATCCTGATTTAATTCCTTCATGTCTTGTTTCTTAATATATCTTTTGTACACTGTAATGGTTCTGATATTTTATAAATGCTTTCCTTTCTAATGTGCCTAGAGTTCTCACTTGAATTTGGTTTATTTCTTTTGGATATTTTGTTTTATAGCAATTTTCAATGGTTTTTTTATTCTAATATGCTTAGAGCTTTAATTTCTTTAGCTTGGGGTATTTGTAGGATAAAGTTTGCATTTGAGTGTAGTTTATTATCTATTTGATTTCTGGTCTAGCTTTTAATGGTAACTTTGTCCCAGTAGAGGTTTCTGGTCTGGTCTTTCAATGGCAAAACTGTCTCAGTGTAGTTCCCTTCCTACACTCCAATACACCACTGCCATAAAACTATATAATTAGATATATATAACTAATAATTATGCGGGACAAATTAAGCTTCTCTTTGAATGCAATCCTGTATTGATGCCATCACTTATTTATTTTGAATTTTATTTCATTTTGTATAGGATCACATATTACATTAGACAATGGAATAATTGTTTTAATGATAAATTTCATTCTTAAATCAGATCCTCTACTATATACATGGCTTTGCATTATGGCTTACATTACTGATCTATATATTATGAAAACTCTCTTTTTTGAATCTTTAAAAAAGAAATATTTTTTTGTGTAAGACAAAACTTGAAATAGGCTAACATAACCAATGCATCTAAAAACCAAAATCCGGGACTCCTATGGAATTGAAATCTAGCAAATTTCAAAAAGCATTTTATTACTATAATAAAGAAATATCATATTTCTTGTGGCCAACTCTTATTGTTTGACTGGGCTATACAGTCCAATATAGGCTATTTTCAAGGTAGAAACAGCTCTGAATATCTCCCTGAATATTTAAGAATTTTTCAAGTACATTAGAATGAAGGAATCTGGTAAATAAATATCTCTAAAACAAAGACATGCGTCATGGGTCATCTAGTTATTAATAACTTGTCTACTAACATTCTAAATGTTGTTAGTCACACTGCAAAAACTATTTGTCAGCCCTGAAATGACCAGTTGCAAGCAAACTGTCCCAGGGCTGCCATTCAGGGAGGGGATGACCTACCATCACCATGTCTGGAGAGCCTGCAATCAGCTGAGAAGCCAGGGGGTGGGGCAGGCGAGCACATGAAGATTCTGCTGGATTAATTGTGGGTGGACACCAGGTTAGGGGACGCCAGGGGGTGGGATACATGCACATACTTAAGGTTGAAGGGATAAACTGCAGTTAGCACTTTGTTTGCTTCTTGGATTGTTGATCGCTTCGTGCCAGGTTTTACACTTTCAAGGATAAATGCTTCAAACTGAACTGTGTTGTCTGGTTTTTTGATGCTGAACTACAGAAAGTGATACTATTTGTCAGATCTTATTTCTTTAAAAAAGGCTTTAATCTCAAAACCAGCAACATATCTAATATTAAACAGTAGATTTTTATCGAATTGGTCACAAATTTCAATGAGCATTACGGATTCAAAATTTATAACAATACTTGGTATTGCATATCCAGCTGCTGAGATACTGACATAATTTGTGTCAAGGACTTGAACTCAGCAATGTGATTTCCTAATAGAGTGCAACAACATTCTAATGATTAAAAGTGATTTTCACAATAGAACGAGCTGTAACCTTGTAAGGCCCTATCTAAAAACATGAAATTCAATGTAGAGAAGAGTAAAGTCTTACACTTAGGCAAGAAAAACCAAATGTACACATATAAACTAGGTGAAACCAGGCTTAGTAGCTCTGAGAGGGATTTTGGAATCTTAGTAAGCAACCAATGAGCTAACAGTGTGTGGCAGCAGCCAAAAAGCCAATGCAATCCTAAATTGTATTGATAGAGGAATACAATCAAGATCAAGTAAGGTGCTAATACCACTCTATAAAGCTTTAGTAAGACCACACCTAGAATACTGCATCCAGTTTTGATCATCACACAATAAAAAGATGTTGAGACTCTAGAAAGAGTGCAGAGAAGAGCAACCAAGATGATTAGAAAGCTGAAGGAAAGGAGATTCAGCCTAGAAATAAGGAGAAATTATCTGACAGAGCAATCAACCAATGAAACAACTTTCCTTCAGAAATTGTGGAAGCTTCATTACTGGAAGCTTTCAAGAAGAGACTGGACGGCCATCTGTCAGAAATGGTATAGGGTCTCCTGCCTGGACTGGGGGTGGACTAGATGACCCACAAGGTTCCTTCCAACTCTGTTAATTTGTTAATAGGTTTTCTTTTGTTCTCTACTTTTCTTGTAAGTTCTTCTGAGATTCTCTGAAACAAATCATGAACATATGTCTATAGGATAGAATTTCTGTCCTCTTTCTCTCCCTTCCATTCCATTTGGTGGCCAATATACTTGGTCAGGCTTTTAAAATAGGCATTTAGGTGAGCTCTATTGATGTTCTGATTTTATTTTGGGATGTTGGTATAAATTTCTGATAATTTTTAATCTCTGTATACCACCCGAGTCACTGCAATGAAATAAGCAATTCTTTAAGATAAATAAATTCACTATGATTCAGTTCACTGATATATAAGCAAAGTGCATCTCTGCAATGAGATATGAAATGCATCATTATTTTTCCATAAAAGCTCAATTTCTTTAGCTGCATGCCAATTCATCAATAGAGTCAATGTTCCCACTTTAAAAATGGGTTATTAGTATAAACTTTACCAAACATAAATTCTGCAATACTTAATTAAAGGTCCAGTTTCTCTGTCTATGTCAGGCTACAGAACTTTTCCCATCCAATTAACAAGAATGAACTTCTGAAAACCAAACGTATCAAAAGAAATCCTTTATTGAGATGAGACAATTCATGTAGGGATTTAAAGGAGAGTCTAAGGCAGGGGTCTCAAACTCAATTTACCTGGGGGCTGCTGGAGGCAGAGTCTGGGTGAGGCTGGGCCGCATAAGGGATTCCACAAAAAACGTTGTTTAAAAAATATCCTCAAATGTCATCAACAGTTAATGATTTCTCCAATACATGAACTGTCCTGAACACATGAATGGAACATTGAATGAAGATCATGAACAGTTCCTCAGAACATGGCTTCTCCAGCTTACTCCTTGCTGCCAGAGACTTGACAACGCTTCCTCACATATCTGAGCCACATTTGGCTTGAGAGAGGAGGCACTTGAGACCCTCAGTATGGCTTGAAGATGATCATCAGTAAGTCTGGACCTGTACTTGGACTTGTTAAAGTTCAGGGTGGAGAAGAAGTTTTCGCACAAATATGTGCTCCCAAAAAGGCACATGGTCCGCTTGAACATTCAGGAAAGCTCAGGGAAGCTGGGGGGCAATTCTCTCAAAAATTGCCCATGTTTGTCTGCTTTTCCATTCACCTCCCTAAATTTGGCCTTGAGGTCAGAGTTGCATTGCAGGTCAATAAGCTCCATTTGAAGCACAGGAGGGGCATCTTGCACATCAAAGGTGAAGGGGTCTGCAAAAAATTGAAAAGTGGCTCTGTGCGTCTTGAAGTCTGCAAATCTTTGATCAAATTCCTTCTGTAGCTTCAAAATAGCATCAACATACTTCTCACCACTGAATGGTGTTCCTGCATCCACAAGTGCCTTGCATGCTGGGAAATGGCAAAGGTTTGTCTGAGAGAGCTGGGCTTTCCATAACACAAGTTTTGTGGAGAATGCTCTCACGTTGTCATAGGCAGCACTGACAAGCTGCCCCTGGCCTTGTAACTTCTTGTTCAGTACATTCAGCTCATGTGTGATGTCGACAAGAAAAGCTAAGTCCATGAGCCATTTCTGATCATTCAACTCGGGAACAGCCATCCCATCCTTCTCCATGAAGGCTTTCACTTCTTCTCTCAGTTCAAAAACTCTTTTCAAGACATTTCCCCTGCTGAGCCAACATACCTCAGTGAAACAGAGCACATCTTCATATTCTGACTCCATTTCCTCTAAAAAAGCACGGAACCTCCTGTGCTTTAAGCCCCTGGATCTGATGTGGTTGATGCATTTCACAACAACAGACATCACGTTGTCACACTTCAGGCATTTGCTGCAAAGGGCCTGCTGATGGATAATGCAGTGCAGAGGGTGTAGCCTCTTCTACACCCTCCTCCTCAAGTTTTCTCTGAACAAGTGCCACCAGTCCATTTTTCCTCCCCGTCATTGATGGCGCTCCGTCCGTTGTTATTCCAACAAACCTATTCCATGTCCGGCATTCTCAATGGCATCACACAGCTGGTGAAATATCTCATGAGCGTGGTCTGGCCATGCATTGGAATTACTCTGAGCAACTCCTCTGTCACTTCAAAATTGCGATCAACACCACGGACATAAATTGTGAGCTGAGCAGTGTCAGTTATGTCTGTGCTCTCATCAAGAGCAACTGAATATACATCAAAACATCTGGCTTTCTCACACAGTTGATGATAAATGTCACTTGACAGGTCAGAAATGCGCTCTGCCACTGTGTTGGCAGAAAGGCTGATGTTGCTGAACTGACTTTTCTTTTCCGGACAAACTATACTTGCAGCCTGTAATATGCATTTTTTTACAAACTCACCCTCTGTGAATGGTTTTCCCGCTTTAGCAATCATCTCACTAACCATATAGTTAGCTTCGACTGCTGCAGCATTCTCTTTGGTTGCTTTCTTGAAGAAATCTTGTTGCCTCACTAGACATGTTTTAAGGCTGGCAACCCGGTTGGCTCTCTCATCCCCCTGATATTTTGCACATTCCTCAGCATGTTTAGTTGAATAATGACATTTCAGGTTGTATTCCTTGTGCACTGCAACTTTTTCAGTGCAAATAAGGCATGTCGGGATGCCCCTGTGCTCAACAAAGAAATACTGCGTCTCCCACCTTTGCTGAAATTGTCTGTGCTCGTCACCTATCTTTCTCTTCACTGCAGGCTTTGACAAAGACATGATGAGGGTGTGACAAAATTTAGTTTATTCCACTTGATGTCGCTCTTGTTCCACGTTTCATAGAAGTGTTTAGCCAGCTAGCGACGCATGGAGAACGTCTCGACGTGTGACGTCATTTCCGCCTCTACTTGTCACAACAGCGCGGCGGATGATGAACAGCCCGGTAGCAGTTGCCTTTCTCTGCGTTTGATCGTGGCACTTGTTGATGGTAGAAAGTACCAGAATGGCGACCGCAAAAAAAGGCGACTGCTACCGGACTGTTCGTCATCCGCCACACTGTTGTTACAAGCGTAGTGTGCATGAAGTCGGTGTAGCTTAGCCTAGCACTGAATGTCAGCCACGACAAGGAATGGCGGGCGGGACTTCCTTCAGAAGGGCCGCACTAATATTATACTTTCATATCACGGTGGGGGCCACAGGATATCGTCCTGCGGGCTGCAATTGGCCCACAGGCTGCGAGAATGAGACCTCTGATATATATACACTGCTCAAAAAAATAAAGGGAACACAAAAATAAGACATCCTAGATCTGAATGAATGAAATATTCTTATTAAATACTTTGTTCATTACATAGTTGAATGTGCTGACAACAAAATCACACAAAAATTATCAATGGAAATCAAATTGAGCAACCCATGGAGGTCTGGATTTGGAGTTACACTCAAAATTAAAGTGGAAAAAAACACTACAGGCTGATCCAACTTTGATGTAATGTCCTTAAAACAAGTCAAAATGAGGCTCAGTAGTGTGTGTGGCCTCCACGTGCCTTTATGACCTCCCTACAATGCCTGGGCATGCTCCTGATGAGGTGGCGGATGGTCTCCTGAGGGATCTCCTCCCACACCTGGACTAAAGCATCTCCCAACTCCTGGACAGTCTGTGGTGCAATGTAGCATTGGTGGATGGAGCGAGACATAATGTCCCAGATGTGCTCAATTGGATTCAGGTCTGAGGAATGGGCAAGTCAGTCCATAGCATCAATGCCTTCGTCTT